>NW_025408521.1:0-211826 GCF_018350175.1 Felis catus | reverse complement strand
TATGCAGCGAGCACAAAATCCCACGGAATTATATGGCTGAATCCTAAAAAGCCAACAAACCCTTCCTCTCAGCTCAGAAACTCCCGGGTTAGGACCGAGGGATAGGAGACCCAGAATCACAAACACCTGCTACAACCCCCGGACTCTAGGTTCTGAGTCATTACCATGGCTTACCATGGTTGAAGCCCCTCCCTGTACCTAGAGAAAGGGGTCACAGAACCCGAAACAGCCTCCAGACACTAGGGTCTGAGCTGAGAAACTCCCTGGAAATGTCAGATGGTTTGGAGACACAGAATGGGAAGTGCCCCGCTCGCCGGGGGCCTCCTCGCCTGGGGCAGCTCACCCGGGACTTCTTCCAGGGGCCTGCAAGCCCGGGGCTGCTAGCCCCAGGCCTCCTCGCCCGGGGCTGCTTGCCTGTGACCTCCAGGCGCGGGGTTGCTCGCCCAGGGCCTCCACGCCCGGGGCTGCTAGCCCTGGGCCTCCTCGCCTGGGGCTGCTCGCCTGGGGCTTCCAGTACTGGGGTTGCTCACCCGGGGCCTCCATGCCCGGGCCTGCTCGCCCGAGGCCTCCTCGCCTAGGGCTGCTCGCCCGGGGTCTCCTCGCCCGGGGCTGCTCACCAGAGGCCTCCAGATGCGGGGCTGCTAGCCCGGGGCCTCCTCGCCCGGGGCTGCTCGCCTCGGGCCTCCTCACACGGGGCTGTCTCTTACCTTGGCTCATCATGCCTGAAGCCACTTCCTCTACCTGAGAGAAATGGGTCAGAGTATCCCACACAGCCTCCAGACCATGGGGTCTCAGCTGTGAAATGTACAGGGAAGGTTGCAGAAGTGGGAGACACAGAATTCCAAGCAGCCCCTCCATGGGCTATGCAGCGAACACAAAATCCCAAGGAATTATATGCCTGAATTTTAAAAAGCCAACAAACCCTTCCTCTCAGCTGAGAAACTCCAGGGTTAGGACCGAGGGATACGAGACCCAGAATCACAAACACCTGCTATGACCCCCGGCCTCTAGGTTCTGAGTCATTACCATGGCTCACCATGGTTGAAGCCCCTCCCTGTACCTAGAGAAAGGGGTCTAAGAACCCGAAACAGCCTCCAGACACTAGGGTCTCAGCAGAGAAACACCCTGGAAATGTCCGATGGTTTGGAGACCCAGAATGGGAAGTGCCCCACTCGCCCGGGGCCTCCTCGCCCGGGGCTGCTCACCCGGGGATGCTCGACAGGGGCCTCCAAGCCCGGGGCTGCTCGCCTGGGGCCTCCAGGACCGGGGTTGTTCGCCTGGGGCCTCCAGGACAGTGGCTGCTCGCCCGAGGCCTCCTCGCCTGGGGCTGCTCGCCCGGGGACTCCTCACCCGTGGCCTCTCGCCCGGGGCCTCCAGGCCTGGGGCTGCTCGCCCAGGGCCTCCTGCCCTGAGGCTGCTCGCCCGGGGCCTCAGCGCCCGGGGTTGCTCGCCAGGAGCCTCCAGGCCCGAGGCTGTTAGCCCGGGGCTTCCTCGCCCGAGGCTGCTCGATCGGGGCCTCCTCAACAGGGGCTGCTCGCCCGGGTGCTCCTCGCCCGGGGTTCCAGGCCCGTGACTGCTCAACCGGGGCCTCCTCCCCCGGGGCTGCTCGTCCGGTGCCTCCTCGCTCGGGGCTGCTCGCCAGGGGCCTCCTCTCCCGAGGCTGCTTGCCCGGGGGCCTCCATGCCCGGGGTTGCTCGACCGGGGCCTCCACGCCTGGGGCTGCTAGCCCCGGGCCTCGTCGCCTGGGGCTGCTCGCCTGGGGCCTCCATTCCCGGGGCTGCTCGCCCAGGGCCTCCTCGCCCGAGGCTGATCGCCTGGGGCCTCCAGGTCTGAGGCTGCTCGCCCGAGGACTCCAGGCCCGGTGCTGCTCGCCCGGGGCCTCCTGGCCCGAGACTGATCGCCCGGGGCCTCCAGGCCCGGGGCAGCTTGACCGGGGCCTCCTCGCCCGGGGCCTGCTCACCCGGGGTCTCCTCGCACGGGCATTCTCGCCCGGGGCCTCCAGGCGCGGGGCTGCACGCCCGGGGTCTCTAGGCCCGGGGCAGCTCGCCCTGGGCTTCCAGGCCCAGTGTTGCTAGGTCGGCGCCTTTTCGTCCGAGGCTGATCGCACGGGCCTACAGGCCTGGGGCAGCTCGACCGTGGCCTCCTCGCCTGGCGCCTTCTCGCCCGAGGCTGCTCGCCCGGGCCTCCATGCCCGGCGCTGCTCACCCGGGGCCTCCTCGCCCGAGACTGATCGCCCGGGGCCTACTCGCCCGGGGTTGCTCGCCCGGGGCCTCCAGGCGCGGGGCTGCACGCCCGGGGCCTCTAGGCCCGGGGCAGCTCGCCCTGGGCTTCCAGGCCCGGTGTTGCTAGGTCGCCGCCTTCTCGCCCGAGGCTGATCGCCCGGGCCTACAGGCCTGGGGCAGCTCGACCGGGGCCTCCTCGCCCGAGACTATTCGCCCGGGGCCTCCTCGCCCGGGGTTGCTCACCCGGGGCCTCCAGGCCTGGGGCAGCTCGAACGGGGCCTCCTCGCCCGGGGCATCCTCGCCTGGGGTTACTCGCCTGGGGCCTCCAGGCGCGGGGCTGCACACCGGGGCCTCCAATCCCGGGGCTGCACGCCCGGCGCCTCCCCGTCCGGGACTCCTCTCCCGGGGCTTCAGCCCTCAACTCAGCCCTTCGGGGAGACCACTGCCCTGCTGTGGGTTCGGCGCCTGGAACCTCCTGGGACCTAACCCTAACCCTAACCCCACCCCGAACCGGGACCCTCCCCCGAAACCTAAGCCTGCCTCGATCCCTAATCCTGCATTTGAGCCGCCTTCTGGCATGGGCCCTCACTTCAGCCCTCGAGGGAGATCACGAGACCGGAGTCGCTTCGGCCCTGGAGACGTCCCTGGCCCGAACCCTAACCCTAGCTAAGGCTCTGCCCTCATGGGGACCCAATTCCAACGTCTGACAGCATCACGCGCCTGGGGTCCAGAAGCGGTGCAGGCTGACTCGGCAAGGAACCTGGAAGCTCACCATGTCGTTTCCCAGGCCCGGCTGCAGCTCCCGAGAGGATTCCGGAGGCCTCCTCGACCGCGGGAGGAACAACATGTGTGGCCGTGGCAGCCAAAGAGGGATCCTGACCGGCACCGTCCCTTGTGCCCTCAACTCAGCCCTTCGGGGAGACCACTGCCCTGCTGTGGGTTCGGCGCCTGGAACCTCCTGGGACCTAACCCTAACCCTAACCCTACCCCGAACCGGGACCCTCCCCCGAAACCTAAGCCTGCCTCGATCCCTAATCCTGCATTTGAGCCGCCTTCTGGCATGGGCCCTCACTTCAGCCCTCGAGGGAGATCACGAGACCGGAGTCGCTTCGGCCCTGGCGACGTCCCTGGCCCGAACCCTAACCCTAGCTAAGGCTCTCCCCTCATGGGGACCCAATTCCAACGTCTGACAGCATCACGCGCCTGGGGTCCAGAAGCGGTGCAGGCTGACTCGGCAAGGAACCTGGAAGCTCACCATGTCGTTTCCCAGGCCCGGCTGCAGCTCCCGAGAGGATTGCGGAGGCCTCCTCGACCGCGGGAGGAACAACATGTGTGGCCGTGGCAGCCAAAGAGGGATCCTGACCGGCACCGTCCCTTGTGCCCTCAACTCAGCCCTTCGGGGAGACCACTGCCCTGCTGTGGGTTCGGCGCCTGGAACCTCCTGGGACCTAACCCTAACCCTAACCCTACCCCGAACCGGGACCCTCCCCCGAAACCTAAGCCTGCCTCGATCCCTAATCCTGCATTTGAGCCGCCTTCTGGCATGGGCCCTCACTTCAGCCCTCGAGGGAGATCACGAGACCGGAGTCGCTTCGGCCCTGGCGACGTCCCTGGCCCGAACCCTAACCCTAGCTAAGGCTCTCCCCTCATGGGGACCCAATTCCAACGTCTGACAGCATCACGCGCCTGGGGTCCAGAAGCGGTGCAGGCTGACTCGGCAAGGAACCTGGAAGCTCACCATGTCGTTTCCCAGGCCCGGCTGCAGCTCCCGAGAGGATTGCGGAGGCCTCCTCGACCGCGGGAGGAACAACATGTGTGGCCGTGGCAGCCAAAGAGGGATCCTGACCGGCACCGTCCCTTGTGCCCTCAACTCAGCCCTTCGGGGAGACCACTGCCCTGCTGTGGGTTCGGCGCCTGGAACCTCCTGGGACCTAACCCTAACCCTAACCCTACCCCGAACCGGGACCCTCCCCCGAAACCTAAGCCTGCCTCGATCCCTAATCCTGCATTTGAGCCGCCTTCTGGCATGGGCCCTCACTTCAGCCCTCGAGGGAGATCACGAGACCGGAGTCGCTTCGGCCCTGGCGACGTCCCTGGCCCGAACCCTAAGCCTAGCTAAGGCTCTGCCCTCATGGGGACCCAATTCCAACGTCTGACAGCATCACGCGCCTGGGGTCCAGAAGCGGTGCAGGCTGACTCGGCAAGGAACCTGGAAGCTCACCATGTCGTTTCCCAGGCCGGCTGCAGCTCCCGAGAGGATTCCGGAGGCCTCCTCGACCGCGGGAGGAACAACATGTGTGGCCGTGGCAGCCAAAGAGGGATCCTGACCGGCACCGTCCCTTGTGCCCTCAACTAAGCCCTTCGGGGAGACCACTGCCCTGCTGTGGGTTCGGCGCCTGGAACCTCCTGGGACCTAACCCTAACCCTAACCCTACCCCGAACCGGGACCCTCCCCCGAAACCTAAGCCTGCCTCGATCCCTAATCCTGCATTTGAGCCGCCTTCTGGCATGGGCCCTCACTTCAGCCCTCGAGGGAGATCACGAGACCGGAGTCGCTTCGGCCCTGGCGACGTCCCTGGCCCGAACCCTAACCCTAGCTAAGGCTCTCCCCTCATGGGGACCCAATTCCAACGTCTGACAGCATCACGCGCCTGGGGTCCAGAAGCGGTGCAGGCTGACTCGGCAAGGAACCTGGAAGCTCACCATGTCGTTTCCCAGGCCCGGCTGCAGCTCCCGAGAGGATTCCGGAGGCCTCCTCGACCGCGGGAGGAACAACATGTGTGGCCGTGGCAGCCAAAGAGGGATCCTGACCGGCACCGTCCCTTGTGCCCTCAACTAAGCCCTTCGGGGAGACCACTGCCCTGCTGTGGGTTCGGCGCCTGGAACCTCCTGGGACCTAACCCTAACCCTAACCCTACCCCGAACCGGGACCCTCCCCCGAAACCTAAGCCTGCCTCGATCCCTAATCCTGCATTTGAGCCGCCTTCTGGCATGGGCCCTCACTTCAGCCCTCGAGGGAGATCACGAGACCGGAGTCGCTTCGGCCCTGGAGACGTCCCTGGCCCGAACCCTAACCCTAGCTAAGGCTCTCCCCTCATGGGGACCCAATTCCAACGTCTGACAGCATCACGCGCCTGGGGTCCAGAAGCGGTGCAGGCTGACTCAGCAAGGAACCTGGAAGCTCACCATGTCGTTTCCCAGGCCCGGCTGCAGCTCCCGAGAGGATTGCGGAGGCCTCCTCGACCGCGGGAGGAACAACATGTGTGGCCGTGGCAGCCAAAGAGGGATCCTGACCGGCACCGTCCCTTGTGCCCTCAACTCAGCCCTTCGGGGAGACCACTGCCCTGCTGTGGGTTCGGCGCCTGGAACCTCCTGGGACCTAACCCTAACCCTAACCCTAACCCTACCCCGAACCGGGACCCTCCCCCGAAACCTAAGCCTGCCTCGATCCCTAATCCTGCATTTGAGCCGCCTTCTGGCATGGGCCCTCACTTCAGCCCTCGAGGGAGATCACGAGACCGGAGTCGCTTCGGCCCTGGAGACGTCCCTGGCCCGAACCCTAACCCTAGCTAAGGCTCTGCCCTCATGGGGACCCAATTCCAACGTCTGACAGCATCACGCGCCTGGGGTCCAGAAGCGGTGCAGGCTGACTCGGCAAGGAACCTGGAAGCTCACCATGTCGTTTCCCAGGCCGGCTGCAGCTCCCGAGAGGATTCCGGAGGCCTCCTCGACCGCGGGAGGAACAACATGTGTGGCCGTGGCAGCCAAAGAGGGATCCTGACCGGCACCGTCCCTTGTGCCCTCAACTAAGCCCTTCGGGGAGACCACTGCCCTGCTGTGGGTTCGGCGCCTGGAACCTCCTGGGACCTAACCCTAACCCTAACCCTACCCCGAACCGGGACCCTCCCCCGAAACCTAAGCCTGCCTCGATCCCTAATCCTGCATTTGAGCCGCCTTCTGGCATGGGCCCTCACTTCAGCCCTCGAGGGAGATCACGAGACCGGAGTCGCTTCGGCCCTGGAGACGTCCCTGGCCCGAACCCTAACCCTAGCTAAGGCTCTCCCCTCATGGGGACCCAATTCCAACGTCTGACAGCATCACGCGCCTGGGGTCCAGAAGCGGTGCAGGCTGACTCGGCAAGGAACCTGGAAGCTCACCATGTCGTTTCCCAGGCCCGGCTGCAGCTCCCGAGAGGATTGCGGAGGCCTCCTCGACCGCGGGAGGAACAACATGTGTGGCCGTGGCAGCCAAAGAGGGATCCTGACCGGCACCGTCCCTTGTGCCCTCAACTCAGCCCTTCGGGGAGACCACTGCCCTGCTGTGGGTTCGGCGCCTGGAACCTCCTGGGACCTAACCCTAACCCTAACCCTACCCCGAACCGGGACCCTCCCCCGAAACCTAAGCCTGCCTCGATCCCTAATCCTGCATTTGAGCCGCCTTCTGGCATGGGCCCTCACTTCAGCCCTCGAGGGAGATCACGAGACCGGAGTCGCTTCGGCCCTGGAGACGTCCCTGGCCCGAACCCTAAGCCTAGCTAAGGCTCTGCCCTCATGGGGACCCAATTCCAACGTCTGACAGCATCACGCGCCTGGGGTCCAGAAGCGGTGCAGGCTGACTCGGCAAGGAACCTGGAAGCTCACCATGTCGTTTCCCAGGCCCGGCTGCAGCTCCCGAGAGGATTCCGGAGGCCTCCTCGACCGCGGGAGGAACAACATGTGTGGCCGTGGCAGCCAAAGAGGGATCCTGACCGGCACCGTCCCTTGTGCCCTCAACTCAGCCCTTCGGGGAGACCACTGCCCTGCTGTGGGTTCGGCGCCTGGAACCTCCTGGGACCTAACCCTAACCCTAACCCTACCCCGAACCGGGACCCTCCCCCGAAACCTAAGCCTGCCTCGATCCCTAATCCTGCATTTGAGCCGCCTTCTGGCATGGGCCCTCACTTCAGCCCTCGAGGGAGATCACGAGACCGGAGTCGCTTCGGCCCTGGCGACGTCCCTGGCCCGAACCCTAAGCCTAGCTAAGGCTCTGCCCTCATGGGGACCCAATTCCAACGTCTGACAGCATCACGCGCCTGGGGTCCAGAAGCGGTGCAGGCTGACTCGGCAAGGAACCTGGAAGCTCACCATGTCGTTTCCCAGGCCCGGCTGCAGCTCCCGAGAGGATTGCGGAGGCCTCCTCGACCGCGGGAGGAACAACATGTGTGGCCGTGGCAGCCAAAGAGGGATCCTGACCGGCACCGTCCCTTGTGCCCTCAACTCAGCCCTTCGGGGAGACCACTGCCCTGCTGTGGGTTCGGCGCCTGGAACCTCCTGGGACCTAACCCTAACCCTAACCCTACCCCGAACCGGGACCCTCCCCCGAAACCTAAGCCTGCCTCGATCCCTAATCCTGCATTTGAGCCGCCTTCTGGCATGGGCCCTCACTTCAGCCCTCGAGGGAGATCACGAGACCGGAGTCGCTTCGGCCCTGGCGACGTCCCTGGCCCGAACCCTAACCCTAGCTAAGGCTCTGCCCTCATGGGGACCCAATTCCAACGTCTGACAGCATCACGCGCCTGGGGTCCAGAAGCGGTGCAGGCTGACTCGGCAAGGAACCTGGAAGCTCACCATGTCGTTTCCCAGGCCGGCTGCAGCTCCCGAGAGGATTCCGGAGGCCTCCTCGACCGCGGGAGGAACAACATGTGTGGCCGTGGCAGCCAAAGAGGGATCCTGACCGGCACCGTCCCTTGTGCCCTCAACTCAGCCCTTCGGGGAGACCACTGCCCTGCTGTGGGTTCGGCGCCTGGAACCTCCTGGGACCTAACCCTAACCCTAACCCTACCCCGAACCGGGACCCTCCCCCGAAACCTAAGCCTGCCTCGATCCCTAATCCTGCATTTGAGCCGCCTTCTGGCATGGGCCCTCACTTCAGCCCTCGAGGGAGATCACGAGACCGGAGTCGCTTCGGCCCTGGCGACGTCCCTGGCCCGAACCCTAACCCTAGCTAAGGCTCTCCCCTCATGGGGACCCAATTCCAACGTCTGACAGCATCACGCGCCTGGGGTCCAGAAGCGGTGCAGGCTGACTCGGCAAGGAACCTGGAAGCTCACCATGTCGTTTCCCAGGCCCGGCTGCAGCTCCCGAGAGGATTCCGGAGGCCTCCTCGACCGCGGGAGGAACAACATGTGTGGCCGTGGCAGCCAAAGAGGGATCCTGACCGGCACCGTCCCTTGTGCCCTCAACTCAGCCCTTCGGGGAGACCACTGCCCTGCTGTGGGTTCGGCGCCTGGAACCTCCTGGGACCTAACCCTAACCCTAACCCTACCCCGAACCGGGACCCTCCCCCGAAACCTAAGCCTGCCTCGATCCCTAATCCTGCATTTGAGCCGCCTTCTGGCATGGGCCCTCACTTCAGCCCTCGAGGGAGATCACGAGACCGGAGTCGCTTCGGCCCTGGCGACGTCCCTGGCCCGAACCCTAACCCTAGCTAAGGCTCTCCCCTCATGGGGACCCAATTCCAACGTCTGACAGCATCACGCGCCTGGGGTCCAGAAGCGGTGCAGGCTGACTCGGCAAGGAACCTGGAAGCTCACCATGTCGTTTCCCAGGCCCGGCTGCAGCTCCCGAGAGGATTGCGGAGGCCTCCTCGACCGCGGGAGGAACAACATGTGTGGCCGTGGCAGCCAAAGAGGGATCCTGACCGGCACCGTCCCTTGTGCCCTCAACTAAGCCCTTCGGGGAGACCACTGCCCTGCTGTGGGTTCGGCGCCTGGAACCTCCTGGGACCTAACCCTAACCCTAACCCTACCCCGAACCGGGACCCTCCCCCGAAACCTAAGCCTGCCTCGATCCCTAATCCTGCATTTGAGCCGCCTTCTGGCATGGGCCCTCACTTCAGCCCTCGAGGGAGATCACGAGACCGGAGTCGCTTCGGCCCTGGAGACGTCCCTGGCCCGAACCCTAACCCTAGCTAAGGCTCTCCCCTCATGGGGACCCAATTCCAACGTCTGACAGCATCACGCGCCTGGGGTCCAGAAGCGGTGCAGGCTGACTCGGCAAGGAACCTGGAAGCTCACCATGTCGTTTCCCAGGCCCGGCTGCAGCTCCCGAGAGGATTGCGGAGGCCTCCTCGACCGCGGGAGGAACAACATGTGTGGCCGTGGCAGCCAAAGAGGGATCCTGACCGGCACCGTCCCTTGTGCCCTCAACTCAGCCCTTCGGGGAGACCACTGCCCTGCTGTGGGTTCGGCGCCTGGAACCTCCTGGGACCTAACCCTAACCCTAACCCTACCCCGAACCGGGACACTCCCCCGAAACCTAAGCCTGCCTCGATCCCTAATCCTGCATTTGAGCCGCCTTCTGGCATGGGCCCTCACTTCAGCCCTCGAGGGAGATCACGAGACCGGAGTCGCTTCGGCCCTGGAGACGTCCCTGGCCCGAACCCTAACCCTAGCTAAGGCTCTCCCCTCATGGGGACCCAATTCCAACGTCTGACAGCATCACGCGCCTGGGGTCCAGAAGCGGTGCAGGCTGACTCGGCAAGGAACCTGGAAGCTCACCATGTCGTTTCCCAGGCCCGGCTGCAGCTCCCGAGAGGATTCCGGAGGCCTCCTCGACCGCGGGAGGAACAACATGTGTGGCCGTGGCAGCCAAAGAGGGATCCTGACCGGCACCGTCCCTTGTGCCCTCAACTCAGCCCTTCGGGGAGACCACTGCCCTGCTGTGGGTTCGGCGCCTGGAACCTCCTGGGACCTAACCCTAACCCTAACCCTACCCCGAACCGGGACCCTCCCCCGAAACCTAAGCCTGCCTCGATCCCTAATCCTGCTTTTGAGCCGCCTTCTGGCATGGGCCCTCACTTCAGCCCTCGAGGGAGATCACGAGACCGGAGTCGCTTCGGCCCTGGCGACGTCCCTGGGCCGAACCCTAACCCTAGCTAAGGCTCTCCCCTCATGGGGACCCAAATCCGGACGTCTGACAGCATCACGCGCCTGGGGTCCAGAAGCCGTGCAGGCTGACTCGGCAAGGAACCTGGAAGCTCACCATGTCGTTTCCCAGGCCCGGCTGCAGCTCCCGAGAGGATGCCCGAGGCCTCCTCGACCACGGGAGGAACAACATATGTGGCCTTGGCAGCCAAAGAGGGATCCTGACTGGCATTGTTTCTTGTGCCCTCAACTCAGCCCTTCGGGGAGGCCACTGCCCTGCTGTGGGTTCAGCGCCTGGAACCTCCTGTGACCTAACCCTAACCCTACCCCAACCCGGGAGCCTGCACCGAAACCTAAGCCTGCCTCGATCCCTAATCCTGCATTTGAGCCGCCTTCTGGCATGGGCCCTCACTTCAGCCCTCGAGGGAGATCACGAGACCGGAGTCGCTTCGGCCCTGGCGACGTCCCTGGGCCGAACCCTAACCCTAGCTAAGGCTCTCCCCTCATGGGCACCCAATTCCAACGTGACAGCATCACGCACCTGGGGTCCAGAAGCGGTGCAGACTGACTCGGAAAGGAACCTTGAAGCTCACCATGTCGTTTCCCAGGACCGGCTGCAGCTCCCGAGAGGATTCCGGAGGCCTCCTCGACCACGGGAGGAACAAATGTGTGGCTTTGGCAGCCATAACGGATCCTTATCGGCACCTTCCCTTGTGCCCTGAACTCAGCCCTTCGGGGAGACCACTGCCCTGCTGTGGGTTCGGCGCCTGGAACCTTCTGGCACCTAACCCTAACTCTAACCATACCCCGAACCGGGAGCCTGCACCGAAACCTAAGCCTGCCTCGATCCCTAATCCTGCATTTGAGCCACCTTCTGGCATGGGCCCTCAATTTAGTCCTGAAGGAGGTCACGTCCCTGGAGTCGCTATGGACCTGGCGATGTGCCTTTACCGAAACCTACCCCTAGCTAAGGCTCTCTCCCCATGGGGACCCAATCCCTACGTCTGACAACACCATACGCCTTGGATCCTTCTGGGTTGCATGGTCACCTGATATGGTATCTGGAAGCTCACCATATCGTTTCTCATGCCTGTTGCAGCTGCCAGAGAGAATTCCTGAGTCTTCCCCGGCCAGGCGCTCATAGAGTCTGACCCTGACCGGAACTCTCCCTTGTGCCCTGAACTCAGTCCTTCGGGGAGACCGCTGAAGTGTTCTGGCTTCACACCTGGGGCCTCCTGGGACGTAACCCCAACCCTACCCTTAACGAGACCCTCCTCCTAATCCTAAGCCGGACTTGAACCCTATCCCTTCATTTTAACCTCACCTTTACATGAGCCCTCACTTCATCTCTCGAGGGAGATCTCGAGACAGGAGTCACTTCGATCCTGGCTACGTCCCTGGTCCAAACACTAACCGTAGCTAAGGCTCTCTCCCCTTGTGGACCCAATCGCATGGTCTGGCAACACCACGTGCCTGGGGTTCCAGAAGCATGGCAGTGTCCCTCGGCATGGTGCCTGGAACCTAACAATGTCATTCTGCAGGCCCGGCTGCAGTTGTCTGAGAGAATTGCTGAGTCCTACCTGACCAGTGGCCCATAGATTTGCGTGGCCAGGAAGCCAAAGACTGAACGTTCCCGGCCCTCTCCCCTGTGCCCTCAACTTAGCCCATTCGGGTGACCACTGCCCTGCTGTGGGTTCAGTACCTGGAGCCTCTTGGGTCCTAACCTAATCCCTACCCCTAACCGGAAACCTCAACCGAATCCTAACCCGATCTTGAAACCTAATCAAACAATTGACCCCCGCTGTCTCCTGGTCCCTTACTTCATTCCTCTAGGGAGATCACGAGACTGGAGTTGCTTTGGCCCTGGCAACGTCCTGGACCGAACCCTAACCCTAGCTCAGACACTCTCCCAATGGGGATGTAAGCAACAAACCATAAATCGTCTATGAGAAAAATTGAAGAAACCCAAAGAAATGGAAAACATTCCATGCTCACGTATTAGAAGAACAAACATTTGGGGCGCCTGGGTGGCACAGTCGGTTAAGCGTCCGACTTCAACCAGGTCACGATCTCGCCATCCATGATATCGAGCCCCACGTCAGGCTCTGGGCTGATGGCTCAGAGCCTGGAGCCTGTTTCCTATTCTGTGTCTCCCTCTCTCTCTTCCAATCCCCTGTTCATGCTCTGTCTCTGTCTGTCCCCAAAAAATAAATAAACGTTGAAAAAAAAAGAAGAACAAACATTGTTAAGATGTCAATACTACCAAAGCAATCGACACACTCAATGCAATCCCTATCAAAAAACATGAGCTTTCTCCACAGAGCTAGAACAAACAACCCTAAAATGTGTAAGGATGCAGAAAAGATACCAAAAGCCAAAGTCATGTTGAAAAAGAAAACAAAGGTGGAAACATGACTATTTTGGATGTATGGTGTATTAGAAAGCTGCATTCATCAAGACAGTATGTACAGGCACAGAAACGGAGACAGACGTCAATGGAACAGAATATGGAACCCAGAAATATACCCTCAAACATAAGGTGAGTAATCTTTGTTAACACAGAAAGAATATCCAATGGAATAAGAGTCTCTTCAGCAAATGGTACTAGGAATACTGGACAGTGAGAATGATGAACCTGGACACTGTTCTTAAACCACACACACACACACACACACACACACACACACACCTCAAAATGGATGAATTATCTAAATGTAAGTCAGGAACCATCAAAATCCTAGAGGAGATAATAGGCAATGTACCTCCTTGATCCTGGCCGCAGCAACTTCTCGCTTGTCATGTCTCCAGAAGCAAGGGCAATAAAAACCACAATGAACTATTGGGTCCTGAAGATAAAAGCTTCTGCACAGCAGGGGACAAAATCAGCTAAACTAAAAGGCAACTGAATGAAGTGGGAGAAGATATTTGCAGGTGACATATCAGATAAAGGGTTAGTATCCAAAATCTATAAAAACTTATCACACTCAACACCCAGAAACCAAATAATCCAGTGAAGAAATGGGCAAAAGACATGAAGAGACACCTTAAGAAAGATGACATCCAGATCGGTCACACATGAAAAGATGCTCAATCTCACTGGTCATCACTGAAATACAAATGAAACCCACAATGAGATATCCCCTCACACCTATCAGAATAGCTAAAATTAACATCTCCAGAAACGACAGATGTTGGCAAGGATGCAGGGAAAGGGAACCCTTTTGCAATGCTGGTGCGAATGCAAAGTGGTGTAGCCATTCTGGACAATAGTATGGAGATTCGTCACAAAAACAAAAAATAGAGCTACACTAGGACCCAGCAATTGCACTACTAGGTATTGATCCAAAAGATACACTAACGCTGACTCGAAGTGGCACGTGTACTCCAATATTTATAGCAGCATTCTCAACAATAGCTAAGTTATGCAAAGAGCCCAAATGACCACTGACAGATGAATGGATAAAGAAGATATGGTATATGCATACAATGGACTATTACTCTGCGATCAAAAAGAATGAAATCTCGCTCTTTGCAACAACGGGGATGGAACCGGAGTTTCTTAAGCTAAGCAAAATATGCCAGAGAACGACACACATACTATGATTCCTCTCATCTGTCGAATTTAATAAAACTGATGAACATAGTGCAAGGAAAGCAAAAAGAAGATACACACAGAGAGGGAGTCAAATGATAAGAGACTGTTAAATAGAGGGAAGAATCTCAGGGTTCCTGGAGGGTTACTGAATAGGGGTATGGGCTAAATGGGTGATGGGCATTAGGGGTGGACCTTGGGATGAGTATTGGGTATATTTTGTACTTGATGGGTCACTAAATTCTACTGCTGAAACTGTATTCCTCTATAAGGTAACTAACTTGGGCTTCAATTTTAAAAAGAAGAAATATTAAAAATAAGTAAAGAAATGTACCACCAGTCAAAAGAAAAGAATATTTAAATCAGGCTCTTGAGTGGAAAGGAAAGACTAAAAGTGTCACAGACATGAAAGGATCAGAGAAAACATCAAGAAACAATGATAAAACAACTAGTAGAATGGGACTAAATATATACCTAGCAATAATCACTCTGACTATAAATGGACTAAATGCTCCAATCCAAAGACATTGGATAGGGCGTCAGAATGGACAAAACAAACAAACAAGCAAACAAAAAACAATGTCTATCTGGATGCTGCCTACAAAGCCTTATTCGGACTTAAGTCTCCTGCAGATTTGTTATTTTTTTTTAATTTTTTTAATGTTTATTTATTTTTGAGACAGAGAGAGACCAAGCATGAACGGGGGAGGGTCAGAGAGAGGGAGACACAGAATCTGAAACAGGCTCCAGGCTCTGAGCTGTCAGCACAGTGCCCGACGTGGGGCTCGACCTCAGGGACTGGGAGATCATGACCTGAGCCGAAGTTGGCCCCTTAACCGACTGAGCCACCCAGGCGCCCCAAGTCTCCTGCAGATTTGAAGTGAGGGAATGAAGAAATATTTATCATGCCAATAATGTCAAAAGAAAGCCAGTAGCCATACTTATATCAGGCAAAATAAACTTTAAAACCGAGACTCTATTTTGGTACCCTTTGGGTAAATACCTAATAGTGACATTGCATGCACCCAGTATTTATAGCAGAATTATCAACAGTAGCCCAACTATGGAGAAAGCCCAAGTATCCATCAACTGATGAAGGTGTAAAGAAGTTGTGGTGTGTGTATGTATATGTATGTATATGCATATGGACATACATGTATGTTCATATATACATACATACGTATATACAATGAAATATAACTCAGCTTCAAGAAGAATGAAATCTTGCCATTTGCAATGATGTGGATGGAGCTCGAATGTATTATGCTACGTGAAATACGTCAATCAGAGAAAGACACATATATGATTTCACTCATGTGGAAGTTAAGAAACAAAACACATGAAAACTAAGGAAGGAGCCAGGAAAAGAGAAGCATGGTAACAAACCACATGAGTCTCTTAATGTTAGAGAAAAAAAAAAGTGAAAGTTGATGGAGGGAGATGGGTCAGCGCTGGGCTAGATGGAGGACGAGTATTAAGGAGAGCACTTGTTGTGATGAGCACTGGGTGTTGTATGTAAAGGATGAATCACCGAATTCTACTCCTAAACCCGAGAATGCACTGTATGTCAACTAAGACTTAAATTAAAATACATACATACATACATACATACAGGTATAACAAGAGATGAAGGCAGACACGATCTCATACTAAAGGGGACAGCCAAACAAGAAGATCCAATGATTGTAAATTTCGATGTACCCAACATGCGATCACCAAGTATACAAAACATTTAGCAACAACCGTAAAGGAACTCATTTATAATAATATGATGATAGTAGAGGACTTTAACACATCACTCACATCAATGGACAGAACCTATAAACAGAACGTCAACAAGGAAACAATGGCTTTGAATGACACACTGGACCAGAAGGGTTTAACAGATATATTCAGAACACTCCATACTAAAATGGCAGATACACATTCTTTTCAAGCATACCCGGGGCGTTCTCCAGAATTGATCACATTGTAGGGCATAAATCAGGCCTCAAGAGGTACCCAACGACAGAGATCAGACCAAGCATCTTTTCTAACCACAAAGCTAGGAAACTTGAAGTCAACCACAAAAAGAGGGCGGGGGGGGGGGAGGGTGGGAAGGCCACAAATAAAGGGAGGTTAAGTAACATGCTACTAAATGAATGGGTCAAACAGGAAATCAATGAGAAAATACACTGAAACAAATGAAAATGAAAATACACTGGTAAAACCCTTTGGAATGCGGCAAAAGCAGTCTATGATGGAAGTAGATAGCAATACAAGCCTACCTTAAAGAGCAAGAAAATTCTCAAAGAATCCTAACTTACACCTAAAGGAATGAGAAAAAGAGCAGCAGAAGGAAGGAAATAATAGAGTTTAGGGCAGAAATAAGGAATATAGAAACCAAAAAGACACTAGACCAAATCAATGAAAGCAGGGGCTGGATCATTGAAAGCAGTAATCAACTTGAAAACCTCCTAGGCAGACTCTTCACAAAGAAGACAGAAAGAACTCAAATGAAATCACAAATAAGAAAGGAGAAATGACAGTCAACACCACAAAAATACAATTAGAAGATAATATTATGAACAACTATATGCAACAAATTGGACACTCTGAGAAAAATGGACAAATTACTAGAAACACACACACTACCAAAACTGAAACAGGAAGATACCTAAAATCTGAAAACAGTCAGATACCCCATCAGTAATTAAAAAAAATCTCCCCCCAACACAAGAGATCATGGCCAGATGGCTTCATTGATGAATTCTACCATCCATTCAAGGAAGAGGTAATATGTATTCTCCTCAAATTATTACAAAAAATAAAAAAAGAAGGAAATCTTACAAATTCATCGTATGAGGCCATCATTACCCTGATACCAAAACGAGATGAAGCCTCCACTAAAACTGAAAACTGCAGCTGCGCCTGTGTGGGTCGGTCGGTTTACTGTCCAACTCTTAATTTTGGATTAGGACATTATCTTGCGGTACGTGGGTTCGAGTCCCACGTTGGGCCCTGCCATGACAGTGTGGGGCGTGGCCAGGATTCTCTCTCTCCCTGTCTCTCTGCCCCTCCCTCACTTTTATGTACTCTATCTAAGGAAAGAAATAAGCATTTAAAAAAATGTTTAAAAAATTTTAAATAAAACTGCAGAGCAATAGCCTGATGACTATGTATGCCGACATTCTCATTAAAATACCTTCAAATCAAAGTCCACAATACATTGATAGAATCATTTACCATAATCAAGTGGGATATATTCCTGGGCTGCAAGCGTGGTTCCACATTCACAGATCAATCAACATGATGCACCACAATAATAGAAGAAAGCATAAGAACAATAGGATGCTTTCAACAGATGCAGGGAAACTATTTGATAAAATGTCACATCCATTCATGATAAAAACCCTCAGCAAAGTACATTGAGACTCAACCTACCTGCACATAATAAAGGTCGTCTATGAAAAACCCACAGCTCATCTCATCCTCAATGGGTAAAAATTGAGAGTTTTTTTCCAAAGTCAGGGACAAGCTAGGAATGACCCCTCTCACCACTGTTATCCCACATAGTACGGGAAACCCTAACCACAGCACTCAGACGACAAAAAGAAATAAGAGGCATCCAAATCGGCAAGGAAGAAGTAGCACTTTCGCTGTTTGGAACTGACATGATAGGTTCTATAAAAAACATGAAAGGTTCCCTTAAAAATTGCTAGAATCGATATATGAATTCGACAGGTCACAATCTACAGAAATCAAGGAACATAGATGTATTGAATTTCTAACACAAATCATGAATTAACACAGAGAGAAAGTAAGGGATCAATCCCATTGACAGGCTCACAAATACCACAAGAAACCAGGCATACACCTAACCAAAGAGGTGAAAGACCTGTACTCTAAACGCTATGAAACACTGATGAAATAAATGGAAGAGGACACAAAGAAATGGACATACATTTCATGTTCATGGATGGGAAGCACAAAATACTGTTAAAATGTCTACACTCCTCAAAGCAATCTACACATATAATGAAATGAAGTGTGATAGGGATATCACACTCACAAAAGCATTTGTCACAGAACAAGAACAAATAATCTCAAAATGTGTATGGAATG
This sequence comes from Felis catus, assembly GCF_018350175.1. NCBI lineage: Eukaryota > Metazoa > Chordata > Mammalia > Carnivora > Felidae > Felis > Felis catus. The sequence goes on along the minus strand of NW_025408521.1, from coordinate 194,005 downwards.
ACAAAAGTCCCCAAACAGCCAACACAAACTTGTAGAAGAAAAGCAAAGCTGGAGACATCACAATTCCAGACTTTCGGTTATATTACAAAGCTATACTGATCAGAACAGTATGATCAGTATGTCCGTACTGAACAGTACTGACAAAACAACAACAAAACATAACAACAACAACAAACTCATACGCATAGATCAATAGCATGGACACCCAGAAATAAACTCACACCTCTATGGTCAATTAATTCTCAACAAAGCAGGAAAGAACATCCAATGGAAAAAAAAAGATAGTCTTGGGACACATGGGTGGCCCAGTCACGAAAGCGTGTGATGGTGGGTTCAGCTCAGGTCATGATCTCAGGGCAGTGCAGAGCATGCGTGGGATTCTCTCTCTCCATATCTCTCTGCCCCTCTTCTGCATGCTCGCTCGCTCTCTCTCTCTCTCTCTCTCTCTCTCAAAAATAAATACATAAATTAAAAAAAAAGGCTCCTCAACATATGGTTTTGGAAAAACTGGACAGCAATCTGCAAAACAAAACAAAAACAACGTACCAATTTCTTACAACATACACAAAAATAAATCCAACATGGACAAAGACCTATATGTGAAACCTGAAACCATAAAAATCCCAGAGGATAACACGGGTAGTATCTTACTTGACATTGCCTGTACAAACGTCTTTGTAGATATATCTCTAGAGGTAAGGGAAACGCAAGCAAAAATAATGAGACTTTATAAAAATTAAAACCTTCCGTCACCAAGGAAATAATCAACAAAACGAAAACATCAACAGAATGATATTTGCAAACGACATCGGATAAAGGGTTAGTGTCCAAAATATATACAGTTATACAGCACGCAAAAAATGAGAAATCTGATTAAAAATGGGCAGAAGACACGAGCGGACATTTCCCGAAGGAAGACATATACATGGCCAAGAGACACATGAAAAAATGCTCAACAATACTGATCTTCAGGGACATACAATTCGAAAGTACAATGAGAGAACACATCACATCTGTCACAATGGCTAAAATCAATGAAGGATGACACAGCAGGTGTTGCCATGGATGTGGGGAAAGAATAACCCTCTTGCACTGTGGGTAGGAATGCAAACTGGTGCAGCCACTCTGGAAAACCACATGGAGATGTCAAAAACAAAACAAAACTGGAAATAGAAGTACCTTACAATCCAGCAACTTCACTACAAGGTATTTCCACAAAGAATACAAAATCTTCAAAGGGATACATGCACCGTGATGTTTACAGCAGCATTTTCTACAAAAGCCAAATGACAGAAACTATCCAAGCACCCATCAACTGATGAATAAATTGAGATGTGGTCTATGGAATGTAATATGATTTAGCCGTAAAAACGTGAAATCTTGCCATTTGCCACAAGGTGGATGGAGAGAGAGAATGTTATGCTGGGGGAAATAAGCCTGTCGGAGAAAGACAAATACCCAATGATTTCGCTAACACATGGCAAGAAAAAACAAAGGGGCAGGGGGAGGAGACAAACGGACTCTTAACTAGGAAAGGAACTGAGGAGTTCCACAGCGAGGTGAGGGAATGGGTGAAACAGCGGATGGGGATTAAGAAGTGCACCTGGGATGAGCACCGGGTGACGTGTGGAAGTGGTGCTCTATATTGGACACCTGAAACTAATATTACACTGTGTCTTCACTCAGTGGAATTTAAATTCAAAGATAACATAAGGTTACTGAGACTTACCTACCGGGTTTTCAGTAGTGTTCAATCACTTCACTAGGTTGGAAAAATAACCATGAAATTTTTAAAAAAGCATGTATGATATGTGGGACAGTTTGTGCCCTTACCTTGGCCTCTGGGTCCAGCAGGACTCGGAACATGGGTCCCAGCTCCTTCTTCTAGAAGGTCGTGAGACGAGCATTTCATGGATCCACGTCCTACTTGAATGCAGCTCCCGTGCTTCTGAATTTCTGTTAGGGTTTCTTCCCGGAAACAAGCCTGGATCTGGAACAAATCATCGATTGCATCTATGAGGTGATGTCGTGGGACCCCGCAATCCACAAGTCCTTTAGTAAAATACGTCTTGTTCAAACAGTGTCCGGGAAGGGGTGGAATGAAACACGGGAACAGCCCAGAAAATGCAAAGGCCTGTGTAACTCAGCGACCAGCTTGACCAGGGAAGCCACCCGGCGCCCCCTCCTCAGCACTCAGTACAACAAGGCAGCTTCTCTCTGGCGACTCAGGAGATGCCAAGTTGCTGCTAAGCTCCCAAGGTCTCCCCTGGGGCGGGTGGCAGAACCTGCTGGAAATGCAGCTCTCGTCTCTGTACTCAGGCACCAGCAGAGGCCTGAGTCCTCTGAGAGCAAGCAAAGCCCTTCCTGCTCTGAGGTGCCCTGGGTCAGAAAAGCAGATGGTGCGCCCTCTGCTGGCTATCACTGCCCAGCAGAGGAACCCGCCCCTCGGGGGTCTGTGGTTCTTGAGCTCTCTCTGCTGGCCATCATGGGAATTCCTCCAATGTTGAAGGCCCTGGTTGCTCAGCTGAGAGACCGAAGGTGCTCTGGGCAACTAAGCCTGTTCTCCTCGTTGGGAAGGTTTTAGTGACAGGGCCTGGGACCCAAAATCTTTTCCTTCTCTTTCTTGTGAGTGAAGAATGAAACCGAATTTATTAACGTAACGACATCATTTGTAATGTTTTAAGCAATATTCACAGAAAAATAGACCACCGATTTACACATGCTGAACAAGACGTAATTTTGTTTACCACCAAAATACTTAGGTTAGATAAAGAATGGACACCTTTGAGAGAGAGAGATACCGGCGTCCAGCTATGGAGTGAATGAGTCCTAGGGATACAAGGGACAGCCAATGGAATGGAGTCAATCTTGTAACAATATTGTTGCATGCTTTCACAGGATAGCTACACTTGTGGTTGAGTACAACATAATGTAGAGACATATGGAATGACTACAATGTATGCCTAAAACTAACACAACGAATATGTGAACAATATTTCAATTAAAAATAGACATCCTTTACACTATCTTTAATTTCTTCTTCTTTGCCACTAAACTATCCTTCCAGGGGCCCTTGGGTGGCTTAGTCGGTTAAGCGTCCGACTTTGAGTCAAGTCAGGATTTGGCAGTCCATGAGTTTGAGCCCCGCATCAAGCTCTGTCCTGAGAGCTCAGAGCCTTGAGCCTGCCTCCTATTCGGTGTCTCCCACTCTATCCCCCTCCCCAGCTCGGGTTCTCTCAAAAAAAGAAACATTAAAAATGAAAAATCATTCCTCATTGAGAATCTGCGAATTTCCATTCATACCAGATTCTCTAACATCACCTTCCTGGTGTTGAAAGCTTATCTGAAAAGTCACGAATAACATCTTTGATGACACATATGTGACAACGTCAGAATGCAACTTACAGGGAGCTACACATCAGTTGTGAATTTACAGTGTGTATCCTTGGCTAATATTTCCAATGAAATGTGCTTTAGGGATACGGATGGATGAAATAATGTCCATCCGTCATATAGGTCAATTTCCTATAGGACTATTATGCCTTCAATGACTAATTGCCATCTCTTCAGAACTAAAAGAAAGCTGGGTCAAGAAAATGTCTTTGAATTTCATGTAAGAGAAGACTAGGGTGTTTGAAAGGGTCCACTTACCTTCTGGATTCCTCAGATTGGTTGTGGAGAGGAGGATAGCAACCTATGATTTGGATGCACACCGCTAGTCCCAGAGGGAGGATGTGTACCTTATTGTCAAATATATATATATATATATATATATATATATATATTTTTTTTTTTTTTTTTTTTTTTTTTTTTTTACCAATATTACTAGTCCACCTCTGCCAGGTCCAGACTGCAGGACCTGGGGGCAACGCAATGCCTGATGCCTGGGTTCAGAACTTGAGGAAGGCAGGCTGGCGGGGGAGGGGGGAAATCCAACAGAGCCTGGGGCACTGAGGGAGATGGCCCTGGGACACCTCCCCACAGGGCAGGCTATGGAGTTTACCTGCCAAAGAGCAGCACACTCTCCCTCAAGACATCCCTCTCCATGACAGAACGTGAGGCTGAACCTCACAATTCCAGAAGAAATGAGGGCGACCCATCTTTTCAATTCCAATGGCCTCTGCAGAACTTGGACCCAGGGATGTTGGAGTCTTGGGGCCATGGAACCCTGATGCCCATGATAGAAGCCCTTTCTGCCCCAGCACTCAGAGCCACTTCCTACATCCCCTCTCCCCTGGCCCATCTAACCGTGTCCACATACCAGACCAGGTCTCTACTTTCCTTCTTGTACTTCCTCTTTGTCTCTGTTTCTCTCTAACCACATCTCTCTCTATTTCTTCCTTTCACTCTCTAGGGAGTGGTGTATTATACTGTGCTAAACTTTGTTCTTATACTTGTGAATATCCAATGTTCCCAGCACCAGTTATTCAAAAGACTACTCTTCTCCACTGTGTATTATTGACTCCCTTGTCGAATACTAGGTGACTGTGATGCATGGGTTTAGTTTGGGCTCTCAATTTCTGTTCCATTGTCTTGTGTGTGTGCTTATGCCAGTGACATAATTGATTTCTTTGTGTTAGAATGACGCTTGAAATCAAGAAGGTGGATGCCTCCTGTTTTGTTCTTTCTTGCGTTGGCTACATGGGGTCTTTTTGTGGTTCCAAATAAATTTTAGGATATGATTTTCTAATTGCATAAATATTGCATCGGAGTCTTGATAGAGATTGCACTGAATCTCTAGATGGCTTTGGGTAATATGGACATTGTATCTGTATTAATTCCTCCGAAAGTTGGACATGGGATGGCTTTTCACTGACTTGTGTGTTCTCCCCTTTCTTTCACCCAAATTGAATTTCTTCCATTTCTGCACACAGGTTTTATAGTTTTCTGTAGAGAGATTTTCATTTCCTTGGCTAATGGTATTGCTATAATTTTTATTGTTTTTGATGCTATTGTAAATGGGATTGTTTTCTTTACTTCTTCTCAGATAATTGGGTTAGTGTATAGGAATGATACAGAATTTGATATGGTGACTTTATAGTTTGGAACTTCACTGCATTTCTTGATTAGATATTAATAGGTTCTTTTACATTAAACTTTTTATTTCAGTCCTTTACCTAGTTAAAAAAAAACAACATGTTATTTGGGAATAGCTGACACACTACGTTACATTAGTTTCATATGAAAAACATAGTCATTGGCAAATGTATACATTCTGCTATGCTAATACAGGTGTAGCTATCATCTGTCACCATGCATCACTACTCCAGTACCATTCTCTATGTGCCCTATCCTATATCTTCTATCTGAGTCATTCATTGCATAACCAGAAGCCTGCATCATCCAATCCCCTTCACATATCTAGGGCATCCTTGTCTTGTGCCTGATCTTAGCGGAAAATCTTTAACAATTTCACTACTGAGTATGACATTAGCTGTTGGCTTCACATACATGGCCTTTGTTATGTTGAGATCGGACCCTTCTACACAGAATTTTAAAGAGATTTTTACCACAAATGGATACCAAATTTTCTCAGAACGCTTTTTCTGTGTCTATTGACATCATCACCTGAGTTTCCTTTTTCCTTTTTAACATGTATTTATTTAGTTTAGTTTAAACGTATTTATGTGTTTTTTTAGTACTCATTTTTTCAAGTTTTTATTTAAATTCCAGTTGGTTAACATGCAGTGAAATGTTAGCTTCAGGTAAAGAATGTAGTCATCCATCACTTACATACAACACCCAGTGATCCTCACTACTAGTGCCCTCCATAGTCCATCACCCATTTAACCCATCTCCCTATGCCACCTCCATGGCGACGTCCCTGGACCGAACCCTAACCCAGGCTAAGGCTCTCCCCCATGGGGACCCAATTCCAACATCTGACAACACCACGCACCTGGGGTCCATAAGCGATGCAGGCTGAATCGGCATGGAACCTAGAAGCTCACCATGTCATTTCCCAGGCCCGGCTGCAGCTACTAAGAGGATTCTGGAGGCCTCCTCGACCAGGGGCAAATCGTCGTCTGTGGCCAAGGCAGCCAAAGACAGATCCTGCACAGAACCATCCCTTGTGCCCTCAGTTCAGCCCTTTGGGGACACCACTGCCCTGCTGAGGGTTCGGCGCCTGGAGCCTGCGGGGACCTAACCCTAAACCTACCCTACCCTGAACCGGGACCCTCCACCGAAACCTAAGCCTGCCTTGATACCTAACCCTGGAATTGAGCTGACTTCTGGCATGGGCCCTTACTTCAGCCCTCGAGGGAGATCACAAGACTGGAGTCGCTTCGGCACAGGCTACGTCCGTGGACCGAACTCTAACAGAGCTAAGGCTCAGTCCCCATGGGGCCCCAATTCGAACGTCTGACAACACCACGGGCCTGGGGTCCAGAAGCGGTGCAAGCTGACTCGGCATGGAACCTGGAAGCTCACCATGTCGTTTCCGAGGCCTGGGTGCAGCAGTGCGAAAGGATTCCGGAGGCCTCCTCGACCAGGGGCCGATTGAAGTTTGTGGCCTTGACAGCCAAAGACGGATCCTGACCGGCACCGTCCCATGTGCCCTCAACTCAGCCTTTCGGGGAGAACACTGCCCTGCTGTGGGTTCGGCGCCTGGAACCTCCTGGGACCTAACCCTAACCCTAACCCTACCCCGAACCGGGACCCTCCCCGAAACCTAAGCCTGCCTCGATCCCTAATCCTGCATTTGAGCCGCCTTCTGGCATGGGCCCTCACTTCAGCCCTCGAGGGAGATCACGAGACCGGAGTCGCTTCAGCCCTGGCGACGTCCCTGGCCCGAACCCTAACCCTAGCTAAGGCTCTCCCCTCATGGGGACCCAATTCCAACGTCTGACAGCATCACGCGCCTGGGTTCCAGAAGCGGTGCAGGCTGACTCGGCAAGGAACCTGGAAGCTCACCATGTCGTTTCCCAGGCCCGCTGCAGCTGCCCTAGAGGATTCCGGAGGCCTCCTCGCCCAGGGGCTTAAGGACGCGTGTGGCTTTGGCAGCCAAAGAGGGATCCTGACCGGCACCGTCCCTTGTGCCCTCAACTCAGCCCTTCGGGGAGACCACGGCCCTGCTGTGGGTTCGGCGCCTGGAGCCTCCTGGGACATAACCCTAACCTTACCCCTATCCCAAACCAGGAACCTCCACCGAAACCTAAGCCTGCCTCGATCCCTAACCCTGCAATTGAGCTGACTTCTGGCATGGGCCCTCACTTCAGCCCTCGAGGGAGATCATGAGACCAGAGTCACTTCGGCCCTGGCGACGTCCCTGGTTCGAACCCGAACCATAGCTAAGGCTCTCTCCCCATGGGGACCCAATTCCAACGTCTGACAACTCCACATGCCTGGGGTCCAGAAGCGGTGCAGGACGACTTGGCAGGGAACCTGGAGGACCACCATGTCGTTTCCCAGGCCCGGCTGCAGCTCGGGAGAGGATTCCGGAGGCCTCCTCGACCAGGGGTGATCAACGTGTGTGGCCTTTGCAGACAAAGCCGCACCCTGACAGGCACCGTCCCTTGTGCCCTCATCTCAGCCCTTGGGGAGACCACTGCCCTGTTGTGGGTTCGGCGTCTGGAGCCTCCTGGGAGCTAACCCTAACCCTAACCCTACCCCGAACCGTGACCCTCCACCGAAACCTAAGCCTGCCCCAAACCCTAACCCTGCAATTGAGCCGCCTTCTGGCATGGGCCCTCACTTCACCCCTCGAGGGAGATCATGAGACGGGAGTCGCTACAGCCCTGGCAATGTCCCTGGACAGAACCGTAACCCTAGCTAAGGCTCTCTCCCCATGGGGACCCAATTCCAACGTCTGACAGCATCACGCGCCTGGGGTCCAGAAGCGGTGGAGGCTGACTCGCCATGGAAACTGGAAGCTCACCATGTCGTTTCCCACACCCGGCTGCACCTGCCCGAGAGGATTCCGGAAGTCTCCTCGACCAGGGGCCAATTGAAGTTTGTGGCCGTGGCAGCCAAAGACAGATCCTGGCCAGCACCGTCCCTTGTGCCCTCAACTCAGCCCTTCGGGGAGACCACTGCCCTGTTGTGTGTTCGGTGCCGGGAGCCTCATGGGACCTTACCCTAACACTAACCGTACCCCGAACCGGGACCCTCCACCAAAAGTTAAGCCTGCCTCAATCCCTAACCCTGCAATTGAGCATCCTCCTCACCCGTGGCTGTCACTTACCATGGCTCATCATGGCTGATCCTCTCTGGGCCTCCTCACCAGGGGCTGCTCACCTCGGGCCTCCTCGTCCGGGGCTGTCACTTACCATGGCTCATCATGCCTGAAGCCTCTCCCTGTACCTGAATGCAGCCTCCTGACCATGGGGTCTCAGCTAGGAAACTTCCGGGAAAGGTTCGAGTAGTGGGAGACACAGAATCCCATGCAGACCCTCCAGCGGCTGTGCAGTGAGCACAAAATCCCAAGCGAGACATATGCCTGAATCCCAAAAGCCAACAAACCTTGTGGTCTCAGGTCCGAAAGTCCCGGGTTAGGACCGAGGAATGCCAGACACAGAATCCCAAACAACTGCTATGAGCTGTGGCTTCCAGGCCCTTAGTCAATTACCATGGCTCACCATGGCTGAAGCCGCTCCCTGTACCTGAGAGAAAGGGGTCACAGAATACCAGAACCTGGGGTCTCAGCTTAGAATCTCCCGGAAATGGTCCCAGAAATCAGAGAGACACAGAAACCCAAGCAGCCCATCCAGGGATGTGCGCGAGCACAAAATCCCAAGGGAGACATAAGTTAGACACAAAAAACCCTGTGGTCTCAGCTCAGAAATTCCCGAGATAGGTCAGATGGATGCCAGACACACAATCCCAATCAGCTACTGTGAGACCCGGCTTCGAGGCCGGGAGTCAATTACCATGGCTTTCCACGGCTGAGGCCACTCCCTGTACCTGAGAGAATGGGGTCACACAATCACAAACACCGGCAGACCCTGGGATCCCTGCTCAGAAACTCCCGGGCAAGTTCCGAGGGATTGGAGACACAGAATTGGTAGTGGCCCTGCTCGCCCCGGGCCTCCAGGCTCACCCCGGGACTCCTCGCCCCGGGGCTGCTCGCCCAGGGGCTCCTCGCCCGGGGCTGCTTGCCCCGGGGCCTCCACGCCCGGGGCAGCCTGCTATGGCTCACTATGGCTGAAGCCGTTCCTGTACCTGAGAGAAGGGGTCTCACAAACACAAACACCCGCCAGGCTCTGGGTTCCCTTCTCAGAAACTCCCGGGGAAGTTCGGAGGGATAGGATGCACAAAATGGGTAGTGCTCCTGCTCGCCCCGGGCCTCCACGCCCGGGGCTGTATCTTACCATGGCTCATCAGGGCTGAAGCCTCTCCCTGTACCCGACAGAAATGGGTCAGTGTTTCTCACACAGGCTCCAGACCATGGGGTATGAGCTGAGAAACATACCCGGAAGTTTAGAGAAGTCGGAGACAAAGAATCCCAAGCAGCCCCTCCAGCGGCTATGCAGCGAGCACAAAATCCCAAAGAGACATATGCCTGAATCCTAAAAAGCCAACAAACCATTCCTCTCAGCTCAGAAACTCCCGGGATAAAACCGAGGGATGGGAGACACAGAATCCCAAACACCTGCTACGAGCCCCGGCCTCCAGGCCCTGAGTCATTACCATGGGTCACCATGGCTGAAGCCACTCCCTGTACCTGAGAGAAATGGGTCAGAGTATCCCACACAGCCTCCACACCATGGGGTCTCAGCTGAGAAACTTTGGGGGAAGGTTGGAGAAGTGGGAGACACAGAATCCCAAGCAGCCCCTCCAGAAGCTATGCAGCGAGCACAAAATCCCAAGGCAACATACGCCTGAATCCTAAAAAGCGAACAAACCCTTCCTCTCACCTCAGAAACTCCCAGGTTAGGACCGAGGGATGCGAGACCCAGAATCCCAAACACCTGCTACGACCCCTGGCCTCCAGGGCCTGAGTCATTACCACGGCTCAAGACGGCTGAAGCCGGTCCCTTTAACTGAGAGAAAGGGGTCAGAGAACACGAAACAGCCTCCAGACACTGGGGTCTCAGCTGAGAAACTCCCCAGAAAGGTCCGATGGTTTGGAGACAGAGAATAGGAAGTGCCCCGCTAGCCCTGGGGCCTCCTCGCCCGAGGCTGTCTCATACCATGCCTCATCATGCCTGTTGCCTTCCCCTGTACCTGAGAGAAACGGGTCACGGTATCCCACACAGCCTCCAGACCAGGGGGTCTCAGCTAAGAAACTTACAGGGAAGGTTGGAGAAGTGGGAGACAGAATCCCAAGTAGCCCCTCCAGGGGCTATGCAGCGAACTCAAAATCCCAAGGAAACATAGGCCTGAATCCTAAAAAGCCAACAAACTCTTCCTGTCAGCTCCGAAACTCCCGGGTTAGGACCGAGGGATGCGAGACCCAGAATCCCAAACACCTGCTAGGAACCCCGGCCTGAGGCCCTGAGTCATTACGATGGGACACCTTGGCTGAAGCCGCTCCCTTTACCTGAGAGAAAGGGGTCACAGAACCTGAAACAGACTCCAGACACTAGGGTCTCAGCTGAGAAACTCCCCGGAAAGGTCTGATGGATTGGAGACTAAAGATAGGAAGTGCCCCGCTCGCCCCAGGCCTCCTCTCCACGGGCTGCTCGCCCGGGGCCTCCTCACACGGGGCTGCTCGCCCCGGGCCTCCACGCCCGGGGCTGCTCGCCCCGGGCCTCCACGCCCGGGGCTGCTCGCGATGGCTCACTGTGCCTGAAGCCGTTCCTGTACCTGAAAGATGGGCTCACACAAACACAAACACCCGCCAGGCTCTGGGTTCCTTGCTCAGAATCTCCCGGGGAAGTTCGGAGGGATAGGATGCACAGAATGGATAGTGCTCCACTCGCCCCAGGCCTCCACGCCCGGGGCTGCTCGCTATGGCTCACTGTGCCTGAAGCCGTTCCTGTACCTGAAAGATGGGCTCACACAAACACAAACACCCGCCAGGCTCTGGGTTCCTTGCTCAGAATCTCCCGGGGAAGTTCGGAGGGACAGGATGCACAGAATGGATAGTGCTCCACTCGCCCCAGGCCTCCACGCCCGGGGCTGTATCTTACCATGGCTCATCAGGGCTGAAGCCTCTCCCAGTACCCGACAGAAACGGGTCAGTGTTTCCCACACAGCCTCCAGACCAGGGGGTCTCAACTAAGAAACTCACGGGGAAGGATGGAGAAGTGGGAGACCCAGAATCCAATGCAGCCCCTCCGGGGGCTATGCAACAAGCACAAAAACCCAAGGAGGCATATGCCTGAATCCTGAAAAGCCAACAAACCCTTCCTCTCAGCTCCGAAACTCCCGGGTTAGGACCGAGAGATGCGAGACCCAGAATCCCAAACACCTGCTACGAGCCCCGGCCTCCAGGCCCTGAGTCGTTACCATGGCTCACCATGGCTGGAGCCTTTCCCTGTACCTGAGATAAAGGGGTCACAGAACCAGAAACAGGCTCCAGACACAGGGGTCTCAGCTCAGAAACTCCCCAGAAAGGTCCGAGGGTTTGGGGACACAAAATAGGAAGTGCCCCGCTCGCCCCGGGCCTCCAGGCCCGGGGCTGCTGGCCCCGGGCCTCCAGGCCCGGGGCTGCTGGCCCCGGGCCTCCAGGCCCGGGGCTGCTGGCCCCGGGCCTCCGCGCCCGGGGCTGCTGGCCCCGGGCCTCCGCGCCCGGGGCTGCTCGCCCCGGGCCTCCGCGCCCGGGGCTGCTCGCCCCTGGCCTCCGCGCCCGGGGCTGCTCGCCCCGGGCCTCCGCGCCCGGGGCTGCTGGCCCCGGGCCTCCAGGCCCGGGGCTGCTGGCCCCGGGCCTCCACGCCCGGGGCTGCTGGCCCCGGGCCTCCACGCCCGGGGCTGCTGGCCCCGGGCCTCCACGCCCGGGGCTGCTGGCCCCGGGCCTCCACGCCCGGGGCTGCTCGCCCCGGGCCTCCACGCCCGGGGCTGCTCGCCCCGGGCCTCCACGCCCGGGGCTGCTCGCGATGGCTCACTGTGCCTGAAGCCGTTCCTGTACCTGAAAGATGGGCTCACACAAACACAAACACCCGCCAGGCTCTGGGTTCCTTGCTCAGAATCTCCCGGGGAAGTTCGGAGGGATAGGATGCACAGAATGGATAGTGCTCCACTCGCCCCGGGCCTCCACGCCCGGGGCTGCTCGCTATGGCTCACTGTGCCTGAAGCCGTTCCTGTACCTGAAAGATGGGCTCACACAAACACAAACACCCGCCAGGCTCTGGGTTCCTTGCTCAGAATCTCCCGGGGAAGTTCGGAGGGATAGGATGCACAGAATGGATAGTGCTCCACTCGCCCCAGGCCTCCACGCCCGGGGCTGTATCTTACCATGGCTCATCAGGGCTGAAGCCTCTCCCAGTACCCGACAGAAACGGGTCAGTGTTTCCCACACAGCCTCCAGACCAGGGGGTCTCAACTAAGAAACTCACGGGGAAGGATGGAGAAGTGGGAGACCCAGAATCCAATGCAGCCCCTCCGGGGGCTATGCAACAAGCCCAAAAACCCAAGGAGGCATATGCCTGAATCCTGAAAAGCCAACAAACCCTTCCTCTCAGCTCCGAAACTCCCGGGTTAGGACCGAGAGATGCGAGACCCAGAATCCCAAACACCTGCTACGAGCCCCGGCCTCCAGGCCCTGAGTCGTTACCATGGCTCACCATGGCTGGAGCCTTTCCCTGTACCTGAGATAAAGGGGTCACAGAACCAGAAACAGGCTCCAGACACAGGGGTCTCAGCTCAGAAACTCCCCAGAAAGGTCCGAGGGTTTGGGGACACAAAATAGGAAGTGCCCCGCTCGCCCCGGGCCTCCAGGCCCGGGGCTGCTGGCCCCGGGCCTCCAGGCCCGGGGCTGCTGGCCCCGGGCCTCCAGGCCCTGGGCTGCTGGCCCCGGGCCTCCAGGCCCGGGGCTGCTGGCCCCGGGCCTCCAGGCCCGGGGCTGCTGGCCCCGGGCCTCCACGCCCGGGGCTGCTGGCCCCGGGCCTCCACGCCCGGGGCTGCTGGCCCCGGGCCTCCACGCCCGGGGCTGCTCGCCCCGGGCCTCCACGCCCGGGGCTGCTCGCCCCGGGCCTCCACGCCCGGGGCTGCTCGCCCCGGGCCTCCACGCCCGGGGCTGCTCGCCCCGGGCCTCCACGCCCGGGGCTGCTCGCGATGGCTCACTGTGCCTGAAGCCGTTCCTGTACCTGAAAGATGGGCTCACACAAACACAAACACCTGCCAGGCTCTGGGTTCCTTGCTCAGAATCTCCCGGGGAAGTTCGGAGGGATAGGATGCACAAAATGGATAGTGCTCCACTCGCCCCAGGCCTCCACGCCCGGGGCTGTATCTTACCATGGCTCATCAGGGCTGAAGCCTCTCCCAGTACCCGACAGAAACGGGTCAGTGTTTCCCACACAGCCTCCAGACCAGGGGGTCTCAACTAAGAAACTCACGGGGAAGGATGGAGAAGTGGGAGACCCAGAATCCAATGCAGCCCCTCCGGGGGCTATGCAACAAGCCCAAAAACCCAAGGAGGCATATGCCTGAATCCTGAAAAGCCAACAAACCCTTCCTCTCAGCTCCGAAACTCCCGGGATAGGACCGAGAGATGCGAGACCCAGAATCCCAAACACCTGCTACGAGCCCCGGCCTCCAGGCCCTGAGTCGTTACCATGGCTCACCATGGCTGGAGCCTTTCCCTATACCTGAGATAAAGGGGTCACAGAACCAGAAACAGGCTCCAGACACAGGGGTCTCAGCTCAGAAACTCCCCAGAAAGGTCCGAGGGTTTGGGGACACAAAATAGGAAGTGCCCCGCTCGCCCCGGGCCTCCAGGCCCGGGGCTGCTGGCCCCGGGCCTCCAGGCCCGGGGCTGCTGGCCCCGGGCCTCCAGGCCCGGGGCTGCTGGCCCCGGGCCTCCAGGCCCGGGGCTGCTGGCCCCGGGCCTCCACGCCCGGGGCTGCTGGCCCCGGGCCTCCACGCCCGGGGCTGCTCGCCCCGGGCCTCCACGCCCGGGGCTGCTCGCCCCGGGCCTCCACGCCCGGGGCTGCTCGCCCCGGGCCTCCACGCCCGGGGCTGCTCGCCCCGGGCCTCCACGCCCGGGGCTGCTCGCCCCGGGCCTCCACGCCCGGGGCTGCTCGCCCCGGGCCTCCACGCCCGGGGCTGCTCGCCCCGGGCCTCCACGTCCGGGGCTGCTCGCTATGGCTCACTGTGCCTGAAGCCGTTCCTGTACCTGAAAGATGGGCTCACACAAACACAAACACCCGCCAGGCTCTGGGTTCCTTGCTCAGAATCTCCCGGGGAAGTTCGGAGGGATAGGATGCACAAAATGGATAGTGCTCCACTCGCCCCAGGCCTCCACGCCCGGGGCTGTATCTTACCATGGCTCATCAGGGCTGAAGCCTCTCCCAGTACCCGACAGAAACGGGTCAGTGTTTCCCACACAGCCTCCAGACCAGGGGGTCTCAACTAAGAAACTCACGGGGAAGGATGGAGAAGTGGGAGACCCAGAATCCAATGCAGCCCCTCCGGGGGCTATGCAACAAGCCCAAAAACCCAAGGAGGCATATGCCTGAATCCTGAAAAGCCAACAAACCCTTCCTCTCAGCTCCGAAACTCCCGGGTTAGGACCGAGGGATACGAGACCCAGAATCCCAAACACCTGCTACGAGCCCCGGCCTCCAGGCCCTGAGTCGTTCCCATGGCTCACCATGGCTGGAGCCGTTCCCTGTACCTGAGATAAAGGGGTCACAGAACCAGAAACAGTCTCCAGACACTGGGTTCTCAGCTCAGAAACTCCCCAGAAAGGTGGGAGGGATTGGGGACACAAAATGGGAAGTGCCCCGCTCGCCCCGGGCCTCCAGGCCCGGGGCTGCTCGCCCCGGGCCTCCAGGCCCGGGGCTGCTCGCCCCGGGCCTCCAGGCCCGGGGCTGCTCGCCCCGGGCCTCCAGGCCCGGGGCTGCTCGCCCCGGGCCTCCAGGCCCGGGGCGAGCTCGCCCCGGGCCTCCAGGCCCGGGGCTGCTCGCCCCGGGCCTCCAGGCCCGGGGCTGCTCGCCCCGGGCCTCCACGCCCGGGGCTGCTCGCCCCGGGCCTCCACGCCCGGGGCTGCTCGCCCCGGGCCTCCACGCCCGGGGCTGCTCGCCCCGGGCCTCCACGCCCGGGGCTGCTCGCCCCGGGCCTCCACGCCCGGGGCTGCTCGCCCCGGGCCTCCAGGCCCGGGGCTGCTCGCCCCGGGCCTCCAGGCCCGGGGCTGCTCGCCCCGGGCCTCCAGGCCCGGGGCTGCTCGCCCCGGGCCTCCACGCCCGGGGCTGCTCGCCCCGGGCCTCCACGCCCGGGGCTGCTCGCCCCGGGCCTCCACGCCCGGGGCTGCTCGCCCCGGGCCTCCAGGCCCGGGGCTGCTCGCCCCGGGCCTCCACGCCCGGGGCTGCTCGCCCCGGGCCTCCAGGCCCGGGGCTGCTCGCCCCGGGCCTCCACGCCCGGGGCTGCTCGCCCCGGGCCTCCACGCCCGGGGCTGCTCGCCCCGGGCCTCCACGCCCGGGGCTGCTCGCCCCGGGCCTCCACGCCCGGGGCTGCTCGCCCCGGGCCTCCACGCCCGGGGCTGCTCGCCCCGGGCCTCCACGCCCGGGGCTGCTCGCCCCGGGCCTCCACGCCCGGGGCTGCTCGCCCCGGGCCTCCAGGCCCGGGGCTGCTCGCCCCGGGCCTCCAGGCCCGGGGCTGCTCGCCCCGGGCCTCCAGGCCCGGGGCTGCTCGCCCCGGGCCTCCAGGCCCGGGGCTGCTCGCCCCGGGCCTCCACGCCCGGGGCTGCTCGCCCCGGGCCTCCACGCCCGGGCCTGCTCGCCCCGGGCCTCCACGCCCGGGCCTGCTCGCCCCGGGCCTCCACGCCCGGGCCTGCTCGCCCCGGGCCTCCACGCCCGGGCCTGCTCGCCCCGGGCCTCCACGCCCGGGCCTGCTCGCCCCGGGCCTCCACGCCCGGGCCTGCTCGCCCCGGGCCTCCACGCCCGGGGCTGCTCGCCCCGGGCCTCCACGCCCGGGGCTGCTCGCCCCGGGCCTCCACGCCCGGGGCTGCTCGCCCCGGGCCTCCACGCCCGGGGCTGCTCGCTATGGCTCACTATGCCTGAAGCCGTTCCTGTACCTGAAAGATGGGCTCACACCAATAAAGACACCCGCCAAGCTCTGGGTTCCCTGCTCAGAAACCCTCGGGGAAGTTCGGAGGGATAGGTTGCACAAAATGGGTTGTGCTCCTGCTCACTCGGGGCCTCCACGCCCAGGGCTGTATCTTACCATGGCTCATCAGGGCTGAAGCCTCTCCCTGTACCCCACAGAAACGGGTCAGTGTTTCCCACACAGCCTCCAGAACAGGGGGTCTCAGCTAAGAAACTTACGGGGAAGGATGGACAAGTGGGAGACACAGAATGCCATGCAGCCCCCTCCAGCGGCTATGCAGCAAGCACAAAATCCCTAGGAGGCATATGCCTGAATCCTGAAAAGCCAACAAACCCTTCCTCTCAGCTCCGAAACTCCCGGGTTAGGACCGAGGGATACGAGACCCAGAATCCCAAACACCTGCTACGAGCCCCGGCCTCCAGGCCCTGAGTCATTCCCATGGCTCACCATGGCTGGAGCCGTTCCCTGTACCTGAGATAAAGGGGTCACAGAACCAGAAACAGTCTCCAGACACTGGGTTCTCAGCTCAGAAACTCCCCAGAAAGGTGGGAGGGATTGGGGACCCAAAATGGGAAGTGCCCCGCTCGCCCCGGGCCTCCAGGCCCGGGGCTGCTCGCCCCGGGCCTCCAGGCCCGGGGCTGCTCGCCCCGGGCCTCCAGGCCCGGGGCTGCTCGCCCCGGGCCTCCAGGCCCGGGGCTGCTCGCCCCGGGCCTCCAGGCCCGGGGCTGCTCGCCCCGGGCCTCCAGGCCCGGGGCTGCTCGCCCCGGGCCTCCAGGCCCGGGGCTGCTCGCCCCGGGCCTCCAGGCCCGGGGCTGCTCGCCCCGGGCCCCCACGCCCGGGGCTGCTCGCCCCGGGCCCCCACGCCCGGGGCTGCTCGCCCCGGGCCTCCACGCCCGGGGCTGCTCGCCCCGGGCCCCCACGCCCGGGGCTGCTCGCCCCGGGCCCCCACGCCCGGGGCTGCTCGCCCCGGGCCCCCACGCCCGGGGCTGCTCGCCCCGGGCCCCCACGCCCGGGGCTGCTCGCCCCGGGCCCCCACGCCCGGGGCTGCTCGCCCCGGGCCTCCACGCCCGGGGCTGCTCGCGATGGCTCACTGTGCCTGAAGCCGTTCCTGTACCTGAAAGATGGGCTCACACAAACACAAACACCCGCCAGGCTCTGGGTTCCTTGCTCAGAATCTCCCGGGGAAGTTCGGAGGGATAGGATGCACAGAATGGATAGTGCTCCACTCGCCCCAGGCCTCCACGCCCGGGGCTGCTCGCTATGGCTCACTGTGCCTGAAGCCGTTCCTGTACCTGAAAGATGGGCTCACACAAACACAAACACCCGCCAGGCTCTGGGTTCCTTGCTCAGAATCTCCCGGGGAAGTTCGGAGGGACAGGATGCACAGAATGGATAGTGCTCCACTCGCCCCAGGCCTCCACGCCCGGGGCTGTATCTTACCATGGCTCATCAGGGCTGAAGCCTCTCCCAGTACCCGACAGAAACGGGTCAGTGTTTCCCACACAGCCTCCAGACCAGGGGGTCTCAACTAAGAAACTCACGGGGAAGGATGGAGAAGTGGGAGACCCAGAATCCAATGCAGCCCCTCCGGGGGCTATGCAACAAGCCCAAAAACCCAAGGAGGCATATGCCTGAATCCTGAAAAGCCAACAAACCCTTCCTCTCAGCTCCGAAACTCCCGGGTTAGGACCGAGAGATGCGAGACCCAGAATCCCAAACACCTGCTACGAGCCCCGGCCTCCAGGCCCTGAGTCGTTACCATGGCTCACCATGGCTGGAGCCTTTCCCTATACCTGAGATAAAGGGGTCACAGAACCAGAAACAGGCTCCAGACACAGGGGTCTCAGCTCAGAAACTCCCCAGAAAGGTCCGAGGGTTTGGGGACACAAAATAGGAAGTGCCCCGCTCGCCCCGGGCCTCCAGGCCCGGGGCTGCTGGCCCCGGGCCTCCAGGCCCGGGGCTGCTGGCCCCGGGCCTCCGCGCCCGGGGCTGCTGGCCCCGGGCCTCCGCGCCCGGGGCTGCTGGCCCCGGGCCTCCGCGCCCGGGGCTGCTCGCCCCGGGCCTCCGCGCCCGGGGCTGCTCGCCCCGGGCCTCCGCGCCCGGGGCTGCTGGCCCCGGGCCTCCGCGCCCGGGGCTGCTGGCCCCGGGCCTCCAGGCCCGGGGCTGCTGGCCCCGGGCCTCCACGCCCGGGGCTGCTGGCCCCGGGCCTCCACGCCCGGGGCTGCTGGCCCCGGGCCTCCACGCCCGGGGCTGCTCGCCCCGGGCCTCCACGCCCGGGGCTGCTCGCCCCGGGCCTCCACGCCCGGGGCTGCTCGCCCCGGGCCTCCACGCCCGGGGCTGCTCGCGATGGCTCACTGTGCCTGAAGCCGTTCCTGTACCTGAAAGATGGGCTCACACAAACACAAACACCCGCCAGGCTCTGGGTTCCTTGCTCAGAATCTCCCGGGGAAGTTCGGAGGGATAGGATGCACAGAATGGATAGTGCTCCACTCGCCCCAGGCCTCCACGCCCGGGGCTGCTCGCTATGGCTCACTGTGCCTGAAGCCGTTCCTGTACCTGAAAGATGGGCTCACACAAACACAAACACCCGCCAGGCTCTGGGTTCCTTGCTCAGAATCTCCCGGGGAAGTTCGGAGGGATAGGATGCACAGAATGGATAGTGCTCCACTCGCCCCAGGCCTCCACGCCCGGGGCTGTATCTTACCATGGCTCATCAGGGCTGAAGCCTCTCCCAGTACCCGACAGAAACGGGTCAGTGTTTCCCACACAGCCTCCAGACCAGGGGGTCTCAACTAAGAAACTCACGGGGAAGGATGGAGAAGTGGGAGACCCAGAATCCAATGCAGCCCCTCCGGGGGCTATGCAACAAGCCCAAAAACCCAAGGAGGCATATGCCTGAATCCTGAAAAGCCAACAAACCCTTCCTCTCAGCTCCGAAACTCCCGGGATAGGACCGAGAGATGCGAGACCCAGAATCCCAAACACCTGCTACGAGCCCCGGCCTCCAGGCCCTGAGTCGTTACCATGGCTCACCATGGCTGGAGCCTTTCCCTATACCTGAGATAAAGGGGTCACAGAACCAGAAACAGGCTCCAGACACAGGGGTCTCAGCTCAGAAACTCCCCAGAAAGGTCCGAGGGTTTGGGGACACAAAATAGGAAGTGCCCCGCTGGCCCCGGGCCTCCAGGCCCGGGGCTGCTGGCCCCGGGCCTCCAGGCCCGGGGCTGCTGGCCCCGGGCCTCCAGGCCCGGGGCTGCTGGCCCCGGGCCTCCAGGCCCGGGGCTGCTGGCCCCGGGCCTCCAGGCCCGGGGCTGCTGGCCCCGGGCCTCCAGGCCCGGGGCTGCTGGCCCCGGGCCTCCACGCCCGGGGCTGCTGGCCCCGGGCCTCCACGCCCGGGGCTGCTGGCCCCGGGCCTCCAGGCCCGGGGCTGCTCGCCCCGGGCCTCCACGCCCGGGGCTGCTCGCCCCGGGCCTCCACGCCCGGGGCTGCTCGCCCCGGGCCTCCACGCCCGGGGCTGCTCGCCCCGGGCCTCCACGCCCGGGGCTGCTCGCCCCGGGCCTCCACGCCCGGGGCTGCTCGCCCCGGGCCTCCACGCCCGGGGCTGCTCGCGATGGCTCACTGTGCCTGAAGCCGTTCCTGTACCTGAAAGATGGGCTCACACAAACACAAACACCTGCCAGGCTCTGGGTTCCTTGCTCAGAATCTCCCGGGGAAGTTCGGAGGGATAGGATGCACAAAATGGATAGTGCTCCACTCGCCCCAGGCCTCCACGCCCGGGGCTGTATCTTACCATGGCTCATCAGGGCTGAAGCCTCTCCCAGTACCCGACAGAAACGGGTCAGTGTTTCCCACACAGCCTCCAGACCAGGGGGTCTCAACTAAGAAACTCACGGGGAAGGATGGAGAAGTGGGAGACCCAGAATCCAATGCAGCCCCTCCGGGGGCTATGCAACAAGCCCAAAAACCCAAGGAGGCATATGCCTGAATCCTGAAAAGCCAACAAACCCTTCCTCTCAGCTCCGAAACTCCCGGGATAGGACCGAGAGATGCGAGACCCAGAATCCCAAACACCTGCTACGAGCCCCGGCCTCCAGGCCCTGAGTCGTTACCATGGCTCACCATGGCTGGAGCCTTTCCCTATACCTGAGATAAAGGGGTCACAGAACCAGAAACAGGCTCCAGACACAGGGGTCTCAGCTCAGAACTCCCCAGAAAGGTCCGAGGGTTTGGGGACACAAAATAGGAAGTGCCCCGCTCGCCCCGGGCCTCCAGGCCCGGGGCTGCTGGCCCCGGGCCTCCACGCCCGGGGCTGCTGGCCCCGGGCCTCCACGCCCGGGGCTGCTCGCCCCGGGCCTCCACGCCCGGGGCTGCTCGCCCCGGGCCTCCACGCCCGGGGCTGCTCGCCCCGGGCCTCCACGCCCGGGGCTGCTCGCCCCGGGCCTCCACGCCCGGGGCTGCTCGCCCCGGGCCTCCACGCCCGGGGCTGCTCGCCCCGGGCCTCCACGCCCGGGGCTGCTCGCCCCGGGCCTCCACGCCCGGGGCTGCTCGCCCCGGGCCTCCACGTCCAGGGCTGCTCGCTATGGCTCACTGTGCCTGAAGCCGTTCCTGTACCTGAAAGATGGGCTCACACAAACACAAACACCCGCCAGGCTCTGGGTTCCTTGCTCAGAATCTCCCGGGGAAGTTCGGAGGGATAGGATGCACAAAATGGATAGTGCTCCACTCGCCCCAGGCCTCCACGCCCGGGGCTGTATCTTACCATGGCTCATCAGGGCTGAAGCCTCTCCCAGTACCCGACAGAAACGGGTCAGTGTTTCCCACACAGCCTCCAGACCAGGGGGTCTCAACTAAGAAACTCACGGGGAAGGATGGAGAAGTGGGAGACCCAGAATCCAATGCAGCCCCTCCGGGGGCTATGCAACAAGCCCAAAAACCCAAGGAGGCATATGCCTGAATCCTGAAAAGCCAACAAACCCTTCCTCTCAGCTCCGAAACTCCCGGGTTAGGACCGAGGGATACGAGACCCAGAATCCCAAACACCTGCTACGAGCCCCGGCCTCCAGGCCCTGAGTCATTCCCATGGCTCACCATGGCTGGAGCCGTTCCCTGTACCTGAGATAAAGGGGTCACAGAACCAGAAACAGTCTCCAGACACTGGGTTCTCAGCTCAGAAACTCCCCAGAAAGGTGGGAGGGATTGGGGACACAAAATGGGAAGTGCCCCGCTCGCCCCGGGCCGCCAGGCCCGGGGCTGCTCGCCCCGGGCCGCCAGGCCCGGGGCTGCTCGCCCCGGGCCTCCACGCCCGGGGCTGCTCGCCCCGGGCCTCCACGCCCGGGGCTGCTCGCCCCGGGCCTCCACGCCCGGGGCTGCTCGCCCCGGGCCTCCAGGCCCGGGGCTGCTCGCCCCGGGCCTCCAGGCCCGGGGCTGCTCGCCCCGGGCCTCCAGGCCCGGGGCTGCTCGCCCCGGGCCTCCAGGCCCGGGGCTGCTCGCCCCGGGCCTCCACGCCCGGGGCTGCTCGCCCCGGGCCTCCAGGCCCGGGGCTGCTCGCCCCGGGCCTCCACGCCCGGGGCTGCTCGCCCCGGGCCTCCACGCCCGGGCCTGCTCGCCCCGGGCCTCCACGCCCGGGCCTGCTCGCCCCGGGCCTCCACGCCCGGGCCTGCTCGCCCCGGGCCTCCACGCCCGGGCCTGCTCGCCCCGGGCCTCCACGCCCGGGCCTGCTCGCCCCGGGCCTCCACGCCCGGGCCTGCTCGCCCCGGGCCTCCACGCCCGGGGCTGCTCGCCCCGGGCCTCCACGCCCGGGGCTGCTCGCCCCGGGCCTCCACGCCCGGGGCTGCTCGCTATGGCTCACTATGCCTGAAGCCGTTCCTGTACCTGAAAGATGGGCTCACACCAATAAAGACACCCGCCAAGCTCTGGGTTCCCTGCTCAGAAACCCTCGGGGAAGTTCGGAGGGATAGGTTGCACAAAATGGGTTGTGCTCCTGCTCACTCGGGGCCTCCACGCCCAGGGCTGTATCTTACCATGGCTCATCAGGGCTGAAGCCTCTCCCTGTACCCCACAGAAACGGGTCAGTGTTTCCCACACAGCCTCCAGAACAGGGGGTCTCAGCTAAGAAACTTACGGGGAAGGATGGACAAGTGGGAGACACAGAATGCCATGCAGCCCCCTCCAGCGGCTATGCAGCAAGCACAAAATCCCTAGGAGGCATATGCCTGAATCCTGAAAAGCCAACAAACCCTTCCTCTCAGCTCCGAAACTCCCGGGTTAGGACCGAGGGATACGAGACCCAGAAACCCAAACACCTGCTACGAGCCCCGGCCTCCAGGCCCTGAGTCATTCCCATGGCTCACCATGGCTGGAGCCGTTCCCTGTACCTGAGATAAAGGGGTCACAGAACCAGAAACAGTCTCCAGACACTGGGTTCTCAGCTCAGAAACTCCCCAGAAAGGTGGGAGGGATTGGGGACACAAAATGGGAAGTGCCCCGCTCGCCCCGGGCCTCCAGGCCCGGGGCTGCTGGCCCCGGGCCTCCACGCCCGGGGCTGCTGGCCCCGGGCCTCCACGCCCGGGGCTGCTGGCCCCGGGCCTCCACGCCCGGGGCTGCTCGCCCCGGGCCTCCACGCCCGGGGCTGCTCGCCCCGGGCCTCCACGCCCGGGGCTGCTCGCCCCGGGCCTCCACGCCCGGGGCTGCTCGCCCCGGGCCTCCACGCCCGGGGCTGCTCGCGATGGCTCACTGTGCCTGAAGCCGTTCCTGTACCTGAAAGATGGGCTCACACAAACACAAACACCTGCCAGGCTCTGGGTTCCTTGCTCAGAATCTCCCGGGGAAGTTCGGAGGGATAGGATGCACAAAATGGATAGTGCTCCACTCGCCCCAGGCCTCCACGCCCGGGGCTGTATCTTACCATGGCTCATCAGGGCTGAAGCCTCTCCCAGTACCCGACAGAAACGGGTCAGTGTTTCCCACACAGCCTCCAGACCAGGGGGTCTCAACTAAGAAACTCACGGGGAAGGATGGAGAAGTGGGAGACCCAGAATCCAATGCAGCCCCTCCGGGGGCTATGCAACAAGCCCAAAAACCCAAGGAGGCATATGCCTGAATCCTGAAAAGCCAACAAACCCTTCCTCTCAGCTCCGAAACTCCCGGGATAGGACCGAGAGATGCGAGACCCAGAATCCCAAACACCTGCTACGAGCCCCGGCCTCCAGGCCCTGAGTCGTTACCATGGCTCACCATGGCTGGAGCCTTTCCCTATACCTGAGATAAAGGGGTCACAGAACCAGAAACAGGCTCCAGACACAGGGGTCTCAGCTCAGAACTCCCCAGAAAGGTCCGAGGGTTTGGGGACACAAAATAGGAAGTGCCCCGCTCGCCCCGGGCCTCCAGGCCCGGGGCTGCTGGCCCCGGGCCTCCAGGCCCGGGGCTGCTGGCCCCGGGCCTCCACGCCCGGGGCTGCTGGCCCCGGGCCTCCAGGCCCGGGGCTGCTGGCCCCGGGCCTCCACGCCCGGGGCTGCTGGCCCCGGGCCTCCACGCCCGGGGCTGCTCGCCCCGGGCCTCCACGCCCGGGGCTGCTCGCCCCGGGCCTCCACGCCCGGGGCTGCTCGCCCCGGGCCTCCACGCCCGGGGCTGCTCGCCCCGGGCCTCCACGCCCGGGGCTGCTCGCCCCGGGCCTCCACGCCCGGGGCTGCTCGCCCCGGGCCTCCACGCCCGGGGCTGCTCGCCCCGGGCCTCCACGTCCGGGGCTGCTCGCTATGGCTCACTGTGCCTGAAGCCGTTCCTGTACCTGAAAGATGGGCTCACACAAACACAAACACCCGCCAGGCTCTGGGTTCCTTGCTCAGAATCTCCCGGGGAAGTTCGGAGGGATAGGATGCACAAAATGGATAGTGCTCCACTCGCCCCAGGCCTCCACGCCCGGGGCTGTATCTTACCATGGCTCATCAGGGCTGAAGCCTCTCCCAGTACCCGACAGAAACGGGTCAGTGTTTCCCACACAGCCTCCAGACCAGGGGGTCTCAACTAAGAAACTCACGGGGAAGGATGGAGAAGTGGGAGACCCAGAATCCAATGCAGCCCCTCCGGGGGCTATGCAACAAGCCCAAAAACCCAAGGAGGCATATGCCTGAATCCTGAAAAGCCAACAAACCCTTCCTCTCAGCTCCGAAACTCCCGGGTTAGGACCGAGGGATACGAGACCCAGAATCCCAAACACCTGCTACGAGCCCCGGCCTCCAGGCCCTGAGTCGTTCCCATGGCTCACCATGGCTGGAGCCGTTCCCTGTACCTGAGATAAAGGGGTCACAGAACCAGAAACAGTCTCCAGACACTGGGTTCTCAGCTCAGAAACTCCCCAGAAAGGTGGGAGGGATTGGGGACACAAAATGGGAAGTGCCCCGCTCGCCCCGGGCCTCCAGGCCCGGGGCTGCTCGCCCCGGGCCTCCAGGCCCGGGGCTGCTCGCCCCGGGCCTCCAGGCCCGGGGCTGCTCGCCCCGGGCCTCCAGGCCCGGGGCGAGCTCGCCCCGGGCCTCCAGGCCCGGGGCTGCTCGCCCCGGGCCTCCAGGCCCGGGGCGAGCTCGCCCCGGGCCTCCAGGCCCGGGGCTGCTCGCCCCGGGCCTCCAGGCCCGGGGCTGCTCGCCCCGGGCCTCCAGGCCCGGGGCGAGCTCGCCCCGGGCCTCCAGGCCCGGGGCTGCTCGCCCCGGGCCTCCAGGCCCGGGGCTGCTGGCCCCGGGCCTCCAGGCCCGGGGCTGCTGGCCCCGGGCCTCCAGGCCCGGGGCTGCTGGCCCCGGGCCTCCGCGCCCGGGGCTGCTGGCCCCGGGCCTCCGCGCCCGGGGCTGCTCGCCCCGGGCCTCCGCGCCCGGGGCTGCTCGCCCCTGGCCTCCGCGCCCGGGGCTGCTCGCCCCGGGCCTCCGCGCCCGGGGCTGCTGGCCCCGGGCCTCCAGGCCCGGGGCTGCTGGCCCCGGGCCTCCACGCCCGGGGCTGCTCGCCCCGGGCCTCCACGCCCGGGGCTGCTCGCCCCGGGCCTCCACGCCCGGGGCTGCTCGCCCCGGGCCTCCACGCCCGGGGCTGCTCGCGATGGCTCACTGTGCCTGAAGCCGTTCCTGTACCTGAAAGATGGGCTCACACAAACACAAACACCCGCCAGGCTCTGGGTTCCTTGCTCAGAATCTCCCGGGGAAGTTCGGAGGGATAGGATGCACAGAATGGATAGTGCTCCACTCGCCCCAGGCCTCCACGCCCGGGGCTGCTCGCTATGGCTCACTGTGCCTGAAGCCGTTCCTGTACCTGAAAGATGGGCTCACACAAACACAAACACCCGCCAGGCTCTGGGTTCCTTGCTCAGAATCTCCCGGGGAAGTTCGGAGGGATAGGATGCACAGAATGGATAGTGCTCCACTCGCCCCAGGCCTCCACGCCCGGGGCTGTATCTTACCATGGCTCATCAGGGCTGAAGCCTCTCCCAGTACCCGACAGAAACGGGTCAGTGTTTCCCACACAGCCTCCAGACCAGGGGGTCTCAACTAAGAAACTCACGGGGAAGGATGGAGAAGTGGGAGACCCAGAATCCAATGCAGCCCCTCCGGGGGCTATGCAACAAGCCCAAAAACCCAAGGAGGCATATGCCTGAATCCTGAAAAGCCAACAAACCCTTCCTCTCAGCTCCGAAACTCCCGGGATAGGACCGAGAGATGCGAGACCCAGAATCCCAAACACCTGCTACGAGCCCCGGCCTCCAGGCCCTGAGTCGTTACCATGGCTCACCATGGCTGGAGCCTTTCCCTATACCTGAGATAAAGGGGTCACAGAACCAGAAACAGGCTCCAGACACAGGGGTCTCAGCTCAGAACTCCCCAGAAAGGTCCGAGGGTTTGGGGACACAAAATAGGAAGTGCCCCGCTGGCCCCGGGCCTCCAGGCCCGGGGCTGCTGGCCCCGGGCCTCCAGGCCCGGGGCTGCTGGCCCCGGGCCTCCAGGCCCTGGGCTGCTGGCCCCGGGCCTCCAGGCCCGGGGCTGCTGGCCCCGGGCCTCCAGGCCCGGGGCTGCTGGCCCCGGGCCTCCACGCCCGGGGCTGCTGGCCCCGGGCCTCCACGCCCGGGGCTGCTGGCCCCGGGCCTCCACGCCCGGGGCTGCTCGCCCCGGGCCTCCACGCCCGGGGCTGCTCGCCCCGGGCCTCCACGCCCGGGGCTGCTCGCCCCGGGCCTCCACGCCCGGGGCTGCTCGCCCCGGGCCTCCACGCCCGGGGCTGCTCGCGATGGCTCACTGTGCCTGAAGCCGTTCCTGTACCTGAAAGATGGGCTCACACAAACACAAACACCTGCCAGGCTCTGGGTTCCTTGCTCAGAATCTCCCGGGGAAGTTCGGAGGGATAGGATGCACAAAATGGATAGTGCTCCACTCGCCCCAGGCCTCCACGCCCGGGGCTGTATCTTACCATGGCTCATCAGGGCTGAAGCCTCTCCCAGTACCCGACAGAAACGGGTCAGTGTTTCCCACACAGCCTCCAGACCAGGGGGTCTCAACTAAGAAACTCACGGGGAAGGATGGAGAAGTGGGAGACCCAGAATCCAATGCAGCCCCTCCGGGGGCTATGCAACAAGCCCAAAAACCCAAGGAGGCATATGCCTGAATCCTGAAAAGCCAACAAACCCTTCCTCTCAGCTCCGAAACTCCCGGGATAGGACCGAGAGATGCGAGACCCAGAATCCCAAACACCTGCTACGAGCCCCGGCCTCCAGGCCCTGAGTCGTTACCATGGCTCACCATGGCTGGAGCCTTTCCCTATACCTGAGATAAAGGGGTCACAGAACCAGAAACAGGCTCCAGACACAGGGGTCTCAGCTCAGAACTCCCCAGAAAGGTCCGAGGGTTTGGGGACACAAAATAGGAAGTGCCCCGCTGGCCCCGGGCCTCCAGGCCCGGGGCTGCTGGCCCCGGGCCTCCAGGCCCGGGGCTGCTGGCCCCGGGCCTCCAGGCCCGGGGCTGCTGGCCCCGGGCCTCCAGGCCCGGGGCTGCTGGCCCCGGGCCTCCAGGCCCGGGGCTGCTGGCCCCGGGCCTCCAGGCCCGGGGCTGCTGGCCCCGGGCCTCCAGGCCCGGGGCTGCTGGCCCCGGGCCTCCAGGCCCGGGGCTGCTGGCCCCGGGCCTCCAGGCCCGGGGCTGCTGGCCCCGGGCCTCCACGCCCGGGGCTGCTGGCCCCGGGCCTCCACGCCCGGGGCTGCTGGCCCCGGGCCTCCACGCCCGGGGCTGCTGGCCCCGGGCCTCCACGCCCGGGGCTGCTGGCCCCGGGCCTCCACGCCCGGGGCTGCTCGCCCCGGGCCTCCAGGCCCGGGGCTGCTCGCCCCGGGCCTCCAGGCCCGGGGCGAGCTCGCCCCGGGCCTCCAGGCCCGGGGCTGCTCGCCCCGGGCCTCCAGGCCCGGGGCTGCTCGCCCCGGGCCTCCAGGCCCGGGGCTGCTCGCCCCGGGCCTCCAGGCCCGGGGCTGCTCGCCCCGGGCCTCCAGGCCCGGGGCTGCTCGCCCCGGGCCTCCAGGCCCGGGGCTGCTCGCCCCGGGCCTCCACGCCCGGGGCTGCTCGCCCCGGGCCTCCAGGCCCGGGGCTGCTCGCCCCGGGCCTCCAGGCCCGGGGCTGCTCGCCCCGGGCCTCCAGGCCCGGGGCTGCTCGCCCCGGGCCTCCAGGCCCGGGGCTGCTCGCCCCGGGCCTCCAGGCCCGGGGCTGCTCGCCCCGGGCCTCCAGGCCCGGGGCTGCTCGCCCCGGGCCTCCACGCCCGGGGCTGCTCGCCCCGGGCCTCCACGCCCGGGGCTGCTCGCCCCGGGCCTCCACGCCCGGGGCTGCTCGCCCCGGGCCTCCACGCCCGGGGCTGCTCGCCCCGGGCCTCCACGCCCGGGGCTGCTCGCCCCGGGCCTCCAGGCCCGGGGCTGCTCGCCCCGGGCCTCCAGGCCCGGGGCTGCTCGCCCCGGGCCTCCACGCCCGGGGCTGCTCGCCCCGGGCCTCCACGCCCGGGGCTGCTCGCCCCGGGCCTCCACGCCCGGGGCTGCTCGCCCCGGGCCTCCACGCCCGGGGCTGCTCGCCCCGGGCCTCCACGCCCGGGGCTGCTCGCCCCGGGCCTCCACGCCCGGGGCTGCTCGCCCCGGGCCTCCACGCCCGGGGCTGCTCGCCCCGGGCCTCCAGGCCCGGGGCTGCTCGCCCCGGGCCTCCAGGCCCGGGGCTGCTCGCCCCGGGCCTCCAGGCCCGGGGCTGCTCGCCCCGGGCCTCCAGGCCCGGGGCTGCTCGCCCCGGGCCTCCACGCCCGGGGCTGCTCGCCCCGGGCCTCCACGCCCGGGCCTGCTCGCCCCGGGCCTCCACGCCCGGGCCTGCTCGCCCCGGGCCTCCACGCCCGGGCCTGCTCGCCCCGGGCCTCCACGCCCGGGCCTGCTCGCCCCGGGCCTCCACGCCCGGGCCTGCTCGCCCCGGGCCTCCACGCCCGGGCCTGCTCGCCCCGGGCCTCCACGCCCGGGGCTGCTCGCCCCGGGCCTCCACGCCCGGGGCTGCTCGCCCCGGGCCTCCACGCCCGGGGCTGCTCGCCCCGGGCCTCCACGCCCGGGGCTGCTCGCTATGGCTCACTATGCCTGAAGCCGTTCCTGTACCTGAAAGATGGGCTCACACCAATAAAGACACCCGCCAAGCTCTGGGTTCCCTGCTCAGAAACCCTCGGGGAAGTTCGGAGGGATAGGTTGCACAAAATGGGTTGTGCTCCTGCTCACTCGGGGCCTCCACGCCCAGGGCTGTATCTTACCATGGCTCATCAGGGCTGAAGCCTCTCCCTGTACCCCACAGAAACGGGTCAGTGTTTCCCACACAGCCTCCAGAACAGGGGGTCTCAGCTAAGAAACTTACGGGGAAGGATGGACAAGTGGGAGACACAGAATGCCATGCAGCCCCCTCCAGCGGCTATGCAGCAAGCACAAAATCCCTAGGAGGCATATGCCTGAATCCTGAAAAGCCAACAAACCCTTCCTCTCAGCTCCGAAACTCCCGGGTTAGGACCGAGGGATACGAGACCCAGAAACCCAAACACCTGCTACGAGCCCCGGCCTCCAGGCCCTGAGTCATTCCCATGGCTCACCATGGCTGGAGCCGTTCCCTGTACCTGAGATAAAGGGGTCACAGAACCAGAAACAGTCTCCAGACACTGGGTTCTCAGCTCAGAAACTCCCCAGAAAGGTGGGAGGGATTGGGGACCCAAAATGGGAAGTGCCCCGCTCGCCCCGGGCCCCCAGGCCCGGGGCTGCTCGCCCCGGGCCCCCAGGCCCGGGGCTGCTCGCCCCGGGCCCCCAGGCCCGGGGCTGCTCGCCCCGGGCCCCCAGGCCCGGGGCTGCTCGCCCCGGGCCCCCAGGCCCGGGGCTGCTCGCCCCGGGCCCCCAGGCCCGGGGCTGCTCGCCCCGGGCCCCCAGGCCCGGGGCTGCTCGCCCCGGGCCCCCAGGCCCGGGGCTGCTCGCCCCGGGCCCCCACGCCCGGGGCTGCTCGCCCCGGGCCCCCACGCCCGGGGCTGCTCGCCCCGGGCCCCCACGCCCGGGGCTGCTCGCCCCGGGCCCCCACGCCCGGGGCTGCTCGCCCCGGGCCCCCACGCCCGGGGCTGCTCGCCCCGGGCCCCCACGCCCGGGGCTGCTCGCCCCGGGCCTCCACGCCCGGGGCTGCTCGCGATGGCTCACTGTGCCTGAAGCCGTTCCTGTACCTGAAAGATGGGCTCACACAAACACAAACACCCGCCAGGCTCTGGGTTCCTTGCTCAGAATCTCCCGGGGAAGTTCGGAGGGATAGGATGCACAGAATGGATAGTGCTCCACTCGCCCCAGGCCTCCACGCCCGGGGCTGCTCGCTATGGCTCACTGTGCCTGAAGCCGTTCCTGTACCTGAAAGATGGGCTCACACAAACACAAACACCCGCCAGGCTCTGGGTTCCTTGCTCAGAATCTCCCGGGGAAGTTCGGAGGGACAGGATGCACAGAATGGATAGTGCTCCACTCGCCCCAGGCCTCCACGCCCGGGGCTGTATCTTACCATGGCTCATCAGGGCTGAAGCCTCTCCCAGTACCCGACAGAAACGGGTCAGTGTTTCCCACACAGCCTCCAGACCAGGGGGTCTCAACTAAGAAACTCACGGGGAAGGATGGAGAAGTGGGAGACCCAGAATCCAATGCAGCCCCTCCGGGGGCTATGCAACAAGCCCAAAAACCCAAGGAGGCATATGCCTGAATCCTGAAAAGCCAACAAACCCTTCCTCTCAGCTCCGAAACTCCCGGGATAGGACCGAGAGATGCGAGACCCAGAATCCCAAACACCTGCTACGAGCCCCGGCCTCCAGGCCCTGAGTCGTTACCATGGCTCACCATGGCTGGAGCCTTTCCCTATACCTGAGATAAAGGGGTCACAGAACCAGAAACAGGCTCCAGACACAGGGGTCTCAGCTCAGAAACTCCCCAGAAAGGTCCGAGGGTTTGGGGACACAAAATAGGAAGTGCCCCGCTCGCCCCGGGCCTCCAGGCCCGGGGCTGCTGGCCCCGGGCCTCCAGGCCCGGGGCTGCTGGCCCCGGGCCTCCGCGCCCGGGGCTGCTGGCCCCGGGCCTCCGCGCCCGGGGCTGCTGGCCCCGGGCCTCCGCGCCCGGGGCTGCTCGCCCCGGGCCTCCGCGCCCGGGGCTGCTCGCCCCTGGCCTCCGCGCCCGGGGCTGCTCGCCCCGGGCCTCCGCGCCCGGGGCTGCTGGCCCCGGGCCTCCAGGCCCGGGGCTGCTGGCCCCGGGCCTCCACGCCCGGGGCTGCTGGCCCCGGGCCTCCACGCCCGGGGCTGCTGGCCCCGGGCCTCCACGCCCGGGGCTGCTCGCCCCGGGCCTCCACGCCCGGGGCTGCTCGCCCCGGGCCTCCACGCCCGGGGCTGCTCGCCCCGGGCCTCCACGCCCGGGGCTGCTCGCGATGGCTCACTGTGCCTGAAGCCGTTCCTGTACCTGAAAGATGGGCTCACACAAACACAAACACCCGCCAGGCTCTGGGTTCCTTGCTCAGAATCTCCCGGGGAAGTTCGGAGGGATAGGATGCACAGAATGGATAGTGCTCCACTCGCCCCAGGCCTCCACGCCCGGGGCTGCTCGCTATGGCTCACTGTGCCTGAAGCCGTTCCTGTACCTGAAAGATGGGCTCACACAAACACAAACACCCGCCAGGCTCTGGGTTCCTTGCTCAGAATCTCCCGGGGAAGTTCGGAGGGATAGGATGCACAGAATGGATAGTGCTCCACTCGCCCCAGGCCTCCACGCCCGGGGCTGTATCTTACCATGGCTCATCAGGGCTGAAGCCTCTCCCAGTACCCGACAGAAACGGGTCAGTGTTTCCCACACAGCCTCCAGACCAGGGGGTCTCAACTAAGAAACTCACGGGGAAGGATGGAGAAGTGGGAGACCCAGAATCCAATGCAGCCCCTCCGGGGGCTATGCAACAAGCCCAAAAACCCAAGGAGGCATATGCCTGAATCCTGAAAAGCCAACAAACCCTTCCTCTCAGCTCCGAAACTCCCGGGATAGGACCGAGAGATGCGAGACCCAGAATCCCAAACACCTGCTACGAGCCCCGGCCTCCAGGCCCTGAGTCGTTACCATGGCTCACCATGGCTGGAGCCTTTCCCTATACCTGAGATAAAGGGGTCACAGAACCAGAAACAGGCTCCAGACACAGGGGTCTCAGCTCAGAAACTCCCCAGAAAGGTCCGAGGGTTTGGGGACACAAAATAGGAAGTGCCCCGCTGGCCCCGGGCCTCCAGGCCCGGGGCTGCTGGCCCCGGGCCTCCAGGCCCGGGGCTGCTGGCCCCGGGCCTCCAGGCCCGGGGCTGCTGGCCCCGGGCCTCCAGGCCCGGGGCTGCTGGCCCCGGGCCTCCAGGCCCGGGGCTGCTGGCCCCGGGCCTCCACGCCCGGGGCTGCTGGCCCCGGGCCTCCACGCCCGGGGCTGCTGGCCCCGGGCCTCCAGGCCCGGGGCTGCTCGCCCCGGGCCTCCACGCCCGGGGCTGCTCGCCCCGGGCCTCCACGCCCGGGGCTGCTCGCCCCGGGCCTCCACGCCCGGGGCTGCTCGCCCCGGGCCTCCACGCCCGGGGCTGCTCGCCCCGGGCCTCCACGCCCGGGGCTGCTCGCCCCGGGCCTCCACGCCCGGGGCTGCTCGCGATGGCTCACTGTGCCTGAAGCCGTTCCTGTACCTGAAAGATGGGCTCACACAAACACAAACACCTGCCAGGCTCTGGGTTCCTTGCTCAGAATCTCCCGGGGAAGTTCGGAGGGATAGGATGCACAAAATGGATAGTGCTCCACTCGCCCCAGGCCTCCACGCCCGGGGCTGTATCTTACCATGGCTCATCAGGGCTGAAGCCTCTCCCAGTACCCGACAGAAACGGGTCAGTGTTTCCCACACAGCCTCCAGACCAGGGGGTCTCAACTAAGAAACTCACGGGGAAGGATGGAGAAGTGGGAGACCCAGAATCCAATGCAGCCCCTCCGGGGGCTATGCAACAAGCCCAAAAACCCAAGGAGGCATATGCCTGAATCCTGAAAAGCCAACAAACCCTTCCTCTCAGCTCCGAAACTCCCGGGATAGGACCGAGAGATGCGAGACCCAGAATCCCAAACACCTGCTACGAGCCCCGGCCTCCAGGCCCTGAGTCGTTACCATGGCTCACCATGGCTGGAGCCTTTCCCTATACCTGAGATAAAGGGGTCACAGAACCAGAAACAGGCTCCAGACACAGGGGTCTCAGCTCAGAACTCCCCAGAAAGGTCCGAGGGTTTGGGGACACAAAATAGGAAGTGCCCCGCTCGCCCCGGGCCTCCAGGCCCGGGGCTGCTGGCCCCGGGCCTCCACGCCCGGGGCTGCTGGCCCCGGGCCTCCACGCCCGGGGCTGCTGGCCCCGGGCCTCCACGCCCGGGGCTGCTCGCCCCGGGCCTCCACGCCCGGGGCTGCTCGCCCCGGGCCTCCACGCCCGGGGCTGCTCGCCCCGGGCCTCCACGCCCGGGGCTGCTCGCCCCGGGCCTCCACGCCCGGGGCTGCTCGCCCCTGGCCTCCACGCCCGGGGCTGCTCGCCCCGGGCCTCCACGCCCGGGGCTGCTCGCCCCGGGCCTCCACGCCCGGGGCTGCTCGCCCCGGGCCTCCACGTCCAGGGCTGCTCGCTATGGCTCACTGTGCCTGAAGCCGTTCCTGTACCTGAAAGATGGGCTCACACAAACACAAACACCCGCCAGGCTCTGGGTTCCTTGCTCAGAATCTCCCGGGGAAGTTCGGAGGGATAGGATGCACAAAATGGATAGTGCTCCACTCGCCCCAGGCCTCCACGCCCGGGGCTGTATCTTACCATGGCTCATCAGGGCTGAAGCCTCTCCCAGTACCCGACAGAAACGGGTCAGTGTTTCCCACACAGCCTCCAGACCAGGGGGTCTCAACTAAGAAACTCACGGGGAAGGATGGAGAAGTGGGAGACCCAGAATCCAATGCAGCCCCTCCGGGGGCTATGCAACAAGCCCAAAAACCCAAGGAGGCATATGCCTGAATCCTGAAAAGCCAAAAAACCCTTCCTCTCAGCTCCGAAACTCCCGGGTTAGGACCGAGGGATACGAGACCCAGAATCCCAAACACCTGCTACGAGCCCCGGCCTCCAGGCCCTGAGTCATTCCCATGGCTCACCATGGCTGGAGCCGTTCCCTGTACCTGAGATAAAGGGGTCACAGAACCAGAAACAGTCTCCAGACACTGGGTTCTCAGCTCAGAAACTCCCCAGAAAGGTGGGAGGGATTGGGGACACAAAATGGGAAGTGCCCCGCTCGCCCCGGGCCGCCAGGCCCGGGGCTGCTCGCCCCGGGCCGCCAGGCCCGGGGCTGCTCGCCCCGGGCCTCCACGCCCGGGGCTGCTCGCCCCGGGCCTCCACGCCCGGGGCTGCTCGCCCCGGGCCTCCACGCCCGGGGCTGCTCGCCCCGGGCCTCCACGCCCGGGGCTGCTCGCCCCGGGCCTCCACGCCCGGGGCTGCTCGCCCCGGGCCTCCAGGCCCGGGGCTGCTCGCCCCGGGCCTCCAGGCCCG
The DNA here is from genome assembly GCF_018350175.1 of Felis catus. Classification (NCBI taxonomy): domain Eukaryota; kingdom Metazoa; phylum Chordata; class Mammalia; order Carnivora; family Felidae; genus Felis; species Felis catus. The sequence continues at coordinate 159,790 of NW_025408521.1, read as the reverse complement.
GGGCTGCTCGCCCCGGGCCTCCACGCCCGGGGCTGCTCGCCCCGGGCCTCCAGGCCCGGGGCTGCTCGCCCCGGGCCTCCACGCCCGGGGCTGCTCGCCCCGGGCCTCCACGCCCGGGCCTGCTCGCCCCGGGCCTCCACGCCCGGGCCTGCTCGCCCCGGGCCTCCACGCCCGGGCCTGCTCGCCCCGGGCCTCCACGCCCGGGCCTGCTCGCCCCGGGCCTCCACGCCCGGGCCTGCTCGCCCCGGGCCTCCACGCCCGGGCCTGCTCGCCCCGGGCCTCCACGCCCGGGGCTGCTCGCCCCGGGCCTCCACGCCCGGGGCTGCTCGCCCCGGGCCTCCACGCCCGGGGCTGCTCGCTATGGCTCACTATGCCTGAAGCCGTTCCTGTACCTGAAAGATGGGCTCACACCAATAAAGACACCCGCCAAGCTCTGGGTTCCCTGCTCAGAAACCCTCGGGGAAGTTCGGAGGGATAGGTTGCACAAAATGGGTTGTGCTCCTGCTCACTCGGGGCCTCCACGCCCAGGGCTGTATCTTACCATGGCTCATCAGGGCTGAAGCCTCTCCCTGTACCCCACAGAAACGGGTCAGTGTTTCCCACACAGCCTCCAGAACAGGGGGTCTCAGCTAAGAAACTTACGGGGAAGGATGGACAAGTGGGAGACACAGAATGCCATGCAGCCCCCTCCAGCGGCTATGCAGCAAGCACAAAATCCCTAGGAGGCATATGCCTGAATCCTGAAAAGCCAACAAACCCTTCCTCTCAGCTCCGAAACTCCCGGGTTAGGACCGAGGGATACGAGACCCAGAAACCCAAACACCTGCTACGAGCCCCGGCCTCCAGGCCCTGAGTCATTCCCATGGCTCACCATGGCTGGAGCCGTTCCCTGTACCTGAGATAAAGGGGTCACAGAACCAGAAACAGTCTCCAGACACTGGGTTCTCAGCTCAGAAACTCCCCAGAAAGGTGGGAGGGATTGGGGACACAAAATGGGAAGTGCCCCGCTCGCCCCGGGCCTCCAGGCCCGGGGCTGCTCGCCCCGGGCCTCCAGGCCCGGGGCTGCTCGCCCCGGGCCTCCAGGCCCGGGGCTGCTCGCCCCGGGCCTCCAGGCCCGGGGCTGCTCGCCCCGGGCCTCCAGGCCCGGGGCTGCTCGCCCCGGGCCTCCAGGCCCGGGGCTGCTCGCCCCGGGCCTCCAGGCCCGGGGCTGCTCGCCCCGGGCCTCCAGGCCCGGGGCTGCTCGCCCCGGGCCTCCAGGCCCGGGGCTGCTCGCCCCGGGCCTCCAGGCCCGGGGCTGCTCGCCCCGGGCCTCCAGGCCGGGGCTGCTCGCCCCGGGCCTCCAGGCCCGGGGCTGCTCGCCCCGGGCCTCCAGGCCCGGGGCTGCTCGCCCCGGGCCTCCAGGCCCGGGGCTGCTCGCCCCGGGCCGCCAGGCCCGGGGCTGCTCGCCCCGGGCCGCCAGGCCCGGGGCTGCTCGCCCCGGGCCGCCAGGCCCGGGGCTGCTCGCCCCGGGCCGCCAGGCCCGGGGCTGCTCGCCCCGGGCCTCCAGGCCCGGGGCTGCTCGCCCCGGGCCTCCACGCCCGGGGCTGCTCGCCCCGGGCCTCCACGCCCGGGGCTGCTCGCCCCGGGCCTCCACGCCCGGGGCTGCTCGCCCCGGGCCTCCACGCCCGGGGCTGCTCGCCCCGGGCCTCCACGCCCGGGGCTGCTCGCCCCGGGCCTCCACGCCCGGGGCTGCTCGCCCCGGGCCTCCACGCCCGGGGCTGCTCGCCCCGGGCCTCCACGCCCGGGGCTGCTCGCCCCGGGCCTCCACGCCCGGGGCTGCTCGCCCCGGGCCTCCACGCCCGGGGCTGCTCGCTATGGCTCACTATGCCTGAAGCCGTTCCTGTACCTGAAAGATGGGCTCACACCAATAAAGACACCCGCCAAGCTCTGGGTTCCCTGCTCAGAAACCCTCGGGGAAGTTCGGAGGGATAGGTTGCACAAAATGGGTTGTGCTCCTGCTCACTCGGGGCCTCCACGCCCAGGGCTGTATCTTACCATGGCTAATCAGGGCTGAAGCCTCTCCCTGTACCCCACAGAAACGGGTCAGTGTTTCCCACACAGCCTCCAGAACAGGGGGTCTCAGCTAAGAAACTTACGGGGAAGGATGGACAAGTGGGAGACACAGAATGCCATGCAGCCCCCTCCAGCGGCTATGCAGCAAGCACAAAATCCCTAGGAGGCATATGCCTGAATCCTGAAAAGCCAACAAACCCTTCCTCTCAGCTCCGAAACTCCCGGGTTAGGACCGAGGGATACGAGACCCAGAATCCCAAACACCTGCTACGAGCCCCGGCCTCCAGGCCCTGAGTCATTCCCATGGCTCACCATGGCTGGAGCCGTTCCCTGTACCTGAGATAAAGGGGTCACAGAACCAGAAACAGTCTCCAGACACTGGGTTCTCAGCTCAGAAACTCCCCAGAAAGGTGGGAGGGATTGGGGACCCAAAATGGGAAGTGCCCCGCTCGCCCCGGGCCCCCAGGCCCGGGGCTGCTCGCCCCGGGCCCCCAGGCCCGGGGCTGCTCGCCCCGGGCCCCCAGGCCCGGGGCTGCTCGCCCCGGGCCCCCAGGCCCGGGGCTGCTCGCCCCGGGCCCCCAGGCCCGGGGCTGCTCGCCCCGGGCCCCCAGGCCCGGGGCTGCTCGCCCCGGGCCCCCAGGCCCGGGGCTGCTCGCCCCGGGCCCCCAGGCCCGGGGCTGCTCGCCCCGGGCCCCCAGGCCCGGGGCTGCTCGCCCCGGGCCCCCAGGCCCGGGGCTGCTCGCCCCGGGCCCCCACGCCCGGGGCTGCTCGCCCCGGGCCCCCACGCCCGGGGCTGCTCGCCCCGGGCCCCCACGCCCGGGGCTGCTCGCCCCGGGCCCCCACGCCCGGGGCTGCTCGCCCCGGGCCCCCACGCCCGGGGCTGCTCGCCCCGGGCCCCCACGCCCGGGGCTGCTCGCCCCGGGCCCCCACGCCCGGGGCTGCTCGCCCCGGGCCCCCACGCCCGGGGCTGCTCGCCCCGGGCCTCCACGCCCGGGGCTGCTCGCGATGGCTCACTGTGCCTGAAGCCGTTCCTGTACCTGAAAGATGGGCTCACACAAACACAAACACCCGCCAGGCTCTGGGTTCCTTGCTCAGAATCTCCCGGGGAAGTTCGGAGGGATAGGATGCACAGAATGGATAGTGCTCCACTCGCCCCAGGCCTCCACGCCCGGGGCTGCTCGCTATGGCTCACTGTGCCTGAAGCCGTTCCTGTACCTGAAAGATGGGCTCACACAAACACAAACACCCGCCAGGCTCTGGGTTCCTTGCTCAGAATCTCCCGGGGAAGTTCGGAGGGACAGGATGCACAGAATGGATAGTGCTCCACTCGCCCCAGGCCTCCACGCCCGGGGCTGTATCTTACCATGGCTCATCAGGGCTGAAGCCTCTCCCAGTACCCGACAGAAACGGGTCAGTGTTTCCCACACAGCCTCCAGACCAGGGGGTCTCAACTAAGAAACTCACGGGGAAGGATGGAGAAGTGGGAGACCCAGAATCCAATGCAGCCCCTCCGGGGGCTATGCAACAAGCCCAAAAACCCAAGGAGGCATATGCCTGAATCCTGAAAAGCCAACAAACCCTTCCTCTCAGCTCCGAAACTCCCGGGATAGGACCGAGAGATGCGAGACCCAGAATCCCAAACACCTGCTACGAGCCCCGGCCTCCAGGCCCTGAGTCGTTACCATGGCTCACCATGGCTGGAGCCTTTCCCTATACCTGAGATAAAGGGGTCACAGAACCAGAAACAGGCTCCAGACACAGGGGTCTCAGCTCAGAAACTCCCCAGAAAGGTCCGAGGGTTTGGGGACACAAAATAGGAAGTGCCCCGCTCGCCCCGGGCCTCCAGGCCCGGGGCTGCTGGCCCCGGGCCTCCAGGCCCGGGGCTGCTGGCCCCGGGCCTCCAGGCCCGGGGCTGCTGGCCCCGGGCCTCCGCGCCCGGGGCTGCTGGCCCCGGGCCTCCGCGCCCGGGGCTGCTCGCCCCGGGCCTCCGCGCCCGGGGCTGCTCGCCCCTGGCCTCCGCGCCCGGGGCTGCTCGCCCCGGGCCTCCGCGCCCGGGGCTGCTGGCCCCGGGCCTCCAGGCCCGGGGCTGCTGGCCCCGGGCCTCCACGCCCGGGGCTGCTGGCCCCGGGCCTCCACGCCCGGGGCTGGTGGCCCCGGGCCTCCACGCCCGGGGCTGCTCGCCCCGGGCCTCCACGCCCGGGGCTGCTCGCCCCGGGCCTCCACGCCCGGGGCTGCTCGCCCCGGGCCTCCACGCCCGGGGCTGCTCGCGATGGCTCACTGTGCCTGAAGCCGTTCCTGTACCTGAAAGATGGGCTCACACAAACACAAACACCCGCCAGGCTCTGGGTTCCTTGCTCAGAATCTCCCGGGGAAGTTCGGAGGGATAGGATGCACAGAATGGATAGTGCTCCACTCGCCCCAGGCCTCCACGCCCGGGGCTGCTCGCTATGGCTCACTGTGCCTGAAGCCGTTCCTGTACCTGAAAGATGGGCTCACACAAACACAAACACCCGCCAGGCTCTGGGTTCCTTGCTCAGAATCTCCCGGGGAAGTTCGGAGGGATAGGATGCACAGAATGGATAGTGCTCCACTCGCCCCAGGCCTCCACGCCCGGGGCTGTATCTTACCATGGCTCATCAGGGCTGAAGCCTCTCCCAGTACCCGACAGAAACGGGTCAGTGTTTCCCACACAGCCTCCAGACCAGGGGGTCTCAACTAAGAAACTCACGGGGAAGGATGGAGAAGTGGGAGACCCAGAATCCAATGCAGCCCCTCCGGGGGCTATGCAACAAGCCCAAAAACCCAAGGAGGCATATGCCTGAATCCTGAAAAGCCAACAAACCCTTCCTCTCAGCTCCGAAACTCCCGGGATAGGACCGAGAGATGCGAGACCCAGAATCCCAAACACCTGCTACGAGCCCCGGCCTCCAGGCCCTGAGTCGTTACCATGGCTCACCATGGCTGGAGCCTTTCCCTATACCTGAGATAAAGGGGTCACAGAACCAGAAACAGGCTCCAGACACAGGGGTCTCAGCTCAGAAACTCCCCAGAAAGGTCCGAGGGTTTGGGGACACAAAATAGGAAGTGCCCCGCTGGCCCCGGGCCTCCAGGCCCGGGGCTGCTGGCCCCGGGCCTCCAGGCCCGGGGCTGCTGGCCCCGGGCCTCCAGGCCCGGGGCTGCTGGCCCCGGGCCTCCAGGCCCGGGGCTGCTGGCCCCGGGCCTCCAGGCCCGGGGCTGCTGGCCCCGGGCCTCCAGGCCCGGGGCTGCTGGCCCCGGGCCTCCAGGCCCGGGGCTGCTGGCCCCGGGCCTCCAGGCCCGGGGCTGCTGGCCCCGGGCCTCCAGGCCCGGGGCTGCTGGCCCCGGGCCTCCACGCCCGGGGCTGCTGGCCCCGGGCCTCCACGCCCGGGGCTGCTGGCCCCGGGCCTCCAGGCCCGGGGCTGCTCGCCCCGGGCCTCCACGCCCGGGGCTGCTGGCCCCGGGCCTCCACGCCCGGGGCTGCTCGCCCCGGGCCTCCACGCCCGGGGCTGCTCGCCCCGGGCCTCCACGCCCGGGGCTGCTCGCCCCGGGCCTCCACGCCCGGGGCTGCTCGCCCCGGGCCTCCACGCCCGGGGCTGCTCGCCCCGGGCCTCCACGCCCGGGGCTGCTCGCGATGGCTCACTGTGCCTGAAGCCGTTCCTGTACCTGAAAGATGGGCTCACACAAACACAAACACCTGCCAGGCTCTGGGTTCCTTGCTCAGAATCTCCCGGGGAAGTTCGGAGGGATAGGATGCACAAAATGGATAGTGCTCCACTCGCCCCAGGCCTCCACGCCCGGGGCTGTATCTTACCATGGCTCATCAGGGCTGAAGCCTCTCCCAGTACCCGACAGAAACGGGTCAGTGTTTCCCACACAGCCTCCAGACCAGGGGGTCTCAACTAAGAAACTCACGGGGAAGGATGGAGAAGTGGGAGACCCAGAATCCAATGCAGCCCCTCCGGGGGCTATGCAACAAGCCCAAAAACCCAAGGAGGCATATGCCTGAATCCTGAAAAGCCAACAAACCCTTCCTCTCAGCTCCGAAACTCCCGGGATAGGACCGAGAGATGCGAGACCCAGAATCCCAAACACCTGCTACGAGCCCCGGCCTCCAGGCCCTGAGTCGTTACCATGGCTCACCATGGCTGGAGCCTTTCCCTATACCTGAGATAAAGGGGTCACAGAACCAGAAACAGGCTCCAGACACAGGGGTCTCAGCTCAGAACTCCCCAGAAAGGTCCGAGGGTTTGGGGACACAAAATAGGAAGTGCCCCGCTCGCCCCGGGCCTCCAGGCCCGGGGCTGCTGGCCCCGGGCCTCCAGGCCCGGGGCTGCTGGCCCCGGGCCTCCACGCCCGGGGCTGCTGGCCCCGGGCCTCCACGCCCGGGGCTGCTGGCCCCGGGCCTCCACGCCCGGGGCTGCTCGCCCCGGGCCTCCACGCCCGGGGCTGCTCGCCCCGGGCCTCCACGCCCGGGGCTGCTCGCCCCGGGCCTCCACGCCCGGGGCTGCTCGCCCCGGGCCTCCACGCCCGGGGCTGCTCGCCCCGGGCCTCCACGCCCGGGGCTGCTCGCCCCGGGCCTCCACGCCCGGGGCTGCTCGCCCCGGGCCTCCACGCCCGGGGCTGCTCGCCCCGGGCCTCCACGCCCGGGGCTGCTCGCCCCGGGCCTCCACGTCCAGGGCTGCTCGCTATGGCTCACTGTGCCTGAAGCCGTTCCTGTACCTGAAAGATGGGCTCACACAAACACAAACACCCGCCAGGCTCTGGGTTCCTTGCTCAGAATCTCCCGGGGAAGTTCGGAGGGATAGGATGCACAAAATGGATAGTGCTCCACTCGCCCCAGGCCTCCACGCCCGGGGCTGTATCTTACCATGGCTCATCAGGGCTGAAGCCTCTCCCAGTACCCGACAGAAACGGGTCAGTGTTTCCCACACAGCCTCCAGACCAGGGGGTCTCAACTAAGAAACTCACGGGGAAGGATGGAGAAGTGGGAGACCCAGAATCCAATGCAGCCCCTCCGGGGGCTATGCAACAAGCCCAAAAACCCAAGGAGGCATATGCCTGAATCCTGAAAAGCCAACAAACCCTTCCTCTCAGCTCCGAAACTCCCGGGTTAGGACCGAGGGATACGAGACCCAGAATCCCAAACACCTGCTACGAGCCCCGGCCTCCAGGCCCTGAGTCATTCCCATGGCTCACCATGGCTGGAGCCGTTCCCTGTACCTGAGATAAAGGGGTCACAGAACCAGAAACAGTCTCCAGACACTGGGTTCTCAGCTCAGAAACTCCCCAGAAAGGTGGGAGGGATTGGGGACACAAAATGGGAAGTGCCCCGCTCGCCCCGGGCCGCCAGGCCCGGGGCTGCTCGCCCCGGGCCGCCAGGCCCGGGGCTGCTCGCCCCGGGCCGCCAGGCCCGGGGCTGCTCGCCCCGGGCCGCCAGGCCCGGGGCTGCTCGCCCCGGGCCGCCAGGCCCGGGGCTGCTCGCCCCGGGCCGCCAGGCCCGGGGCTGCTCGCCCCGGGCCGCCAGGCCCGGGGCTGCTCGCCCCGGGCCGCCAGGCCCGGGGCTGCTCGCCCCGGGCCGCCAGGCCCGGGGCTGCTCGCCCCGGGCCGCCAGGCCCGGGGCTGCTCGCCCCGGGCCGCCAGGCCCGGGGCTGCTCGCCCCGGGCCGCCAGGCCCGGGGCTGCTCGCCCCGGGCCGCCAGGCCCGGGGCTGCTCGCCCCGGGCCGCCAGGCCCGGGGCTCCTCGCCCCGGGCCTCCACGCCCGGGGCTGCTCGCCCCGGGCCTCCACGCCCGGGGCTGCTCGCCCCGGGCCTCCACGCCCGGGGCTGCTCGCGATGGCTCACTGTGCCTGAAGCCGTTCCTGTACCTGAAAGATGGGCTCACACAAACACAAACACCCGCCAGGCTCTGGGTTCCTTGCTCAGAATCTCCCGGGGAAGTTCGGAGGGATAGGATGCACAGAATGGATAGTGCTCCACTCGCCCCAGGCCTCCACGCCCGGGGCTGCTCGCTATGGCTCACTGTGCCTGAAGCCGTTCCTGTACCTGAAAGATGGGCTCACACAAACACAAACACCCGCCAGGCTCTGGGTTCCTTGCTCAGAATCTCCCGGGGAAGTTCGGAGGGATAGGATGCACAAAATGGATAGTGCTCCACTCGCCCCAGGCCTCCACGCCCGGGGCTGTATCTTACCATGGCTCATCAGGGCTGAAGCCTCTCCCAGTACCCGACAGAAACGGGTCAGTGTTTCCCACACAGCCTCCAGACCAGGGGGTCTCAACTAAGAAACTCACGGGGAAGGATGGAGAAGTGGGAGACCCAGAATCCAATGCAGCCCCTCCGGGGGCTATGCAACAAGCCCAAAAACCCAAGGAGGCATATGCCTGAATCCTGAAAAGCCAACAAACCCTTCCTCTCAGCTCCGAAACTCCCAGGATAGGACCGAGAGATGCGAGACCCAGAATCCCAAACACCTGCTACGAGCCCCGGCCTCCAGGCCCTGAGTCGTTACCATGGCTCACCATGGCTGGAGCCTTTCCCTATACCTGAGATAAAGGGGTCACAGAACCAGAAACAGGCTCCAGACACAGGGGTCTCAGCTCAGAAACTCCCCAGAAAGGTCCGAGGGTTTGGGGACACAAAATAGGAAGTGCCCCGCTCGCCCCGGGCACCAGGCCCGGGGCTCCTCGCCCCGGGCCTCCAGGCCCGGGGCTGCTCGCCCCGGGCCTCCACGCCCGGGGCTGCTCGCCCCGGGCCTCCACGCCCGGGGCTGCTCGCCCCGGGCCTCCACGCCCGGGGCTGCTCGCCCCGGGCCTCCACGCCCGGGGCTGCTCGCCCCGGGCCTCCACGCCCGGGGCTGCTCGCTATGGCTCACTGTGCCTGAAGCCGTTCCTGTACCTGAAAGATGGGCTCACACAAACACAAACACCTGCCAGGCTCTGGGTTCCTTGCTCAGAATCTCCCGGGGAAGTTCGGAGGGATAGGATGCACAAAATGGATAGTGCTCCACTCGCCCCAGGCCTCCACGCCCGGGGCTGTATCTTACCATGGCTCATCAGGGCTGAAGCCTCTCCCAGTACCCGACAGAAACGGGTCAGTGTTTCCCACACAGCCTCCAGACCAGGGGGTCTCAACTAAGAAACTCACGGGGAAGGATGGAGAAGTGGGAGACCCAGAATCCAATGCAGCCCCTCCGGGGGCTATGCAACAAGCCCAAAAACCCAAGGAGGCATATGCCTGAATCCTGAAAAGCCAACAAACCCTTCCTCTCAGCTCCGAAACTCCCGGGTTAGGACCGAGGGATACGAGACCCAGAATCCCAAACACCTGCTACGAGCCCCGGCCTCCAGGCCCTGAGTCATTCCCATGGCTCACCATGGCTGGAGCCGTTCCCTGTACCTGAGATAAAGGGGTCACAGAACCAGAAACAGTCTCCAGACACTGGGTTCTCAGCTCAGAAACTCCCCAGAAAGGTGGGAGGGATTGGGGACACAAAATGGGAAGTGCCCCGCTCGCCCCGGGCCTCCAGGCCCGGGGCTGCTGGCCCCGGGCCTCCAGGCCCGGGGCTGCTGGCCCCGGGCCTCCAGGCCCGGGGCTGCTGGCCCCGGGCCTCCAGGCCCGGGGCTGCTGGCCCCGGGCCTCCACGCCCGGGGCTGCTCGCCCCGGGCCTCCAGGCCCGGGGCTGCTCGCCCCGGGCCTCCACGCCCGGGGCTGCTCGCCCCGGGCCTCCACGCCCGGGGCTGCTCGCCCCGGGCCTCCACGCCCGGGGCTGCTCGCCCCGGGCCTCCACGCCCGGGGCTGCTCGCCCCGGGCCTCCACGCCCGGGGCTGCTCGCCCCGGGCCTCCACGCCCGGGGCTGCTCGCCCCGGGCCTCCACGCCCGGGGCTGCTCGCCCCGGGCCTCCACGCCCGGGGCTGCTCGCGATGGCTCACTGTGCCTGAAGCCGTTCCTGTACCTGAAAGATGGGCTCACACAAACACAAACACCCGCCAGGCTCTGGGTTCCTTGCTCAGAATCTCCCGGGGAAGTTCGGAGGGATAGGATGCACAAAATGGATAGTGCTCCACTCGCCCCAGGCCTCCACGCCCGGGGCTGTATCTTACCATGGCTCATCAGGGCTGAAGCCTCTCCCAGTACCCGACAGAAACGGGTCAGTGTTTCCCACACAGCCTCCAGACCAGGGGGTCTCAACTAAGAAACTCACGGGGAAGGATGGAGAAGTGGGAGACCCAGAATCCAATGCAGCCCCTCCGGGGGCTATGCAACAAGCCCAAAAACCCAAGGAGGCATATGCCTGAATCCTGAAAAGCCAACAAACCCTTCCTCTCAGCTCCGAAACTCCCGGGATAGGACCGAGAGATGCGAGACCCAGAATCCCAAACACCTGCTACGAGCCCCGGCCTCCAGGCCCTGAGTCGTTACCATGGCTCACCATGGCTGGAGCCTTTCCCTATACCTGAGATAAAGGGGTCACAGAACCAGAAACAGGCTCCAGACACAGGGGTCTCAGCTCAGAAACTCCCCAGAAAGGTCCGAGGGTTTGGGGACACAAAATAGGAAGTGCCCCGCTCGCCCCGGGCCTCCAGGCCCGGGGCCAGCTGGCCCCGGGCCTCCAGGCCCGGGGCTGCTCGCCCCGGGCCTCCAGGCCCGTGGCTGCTCGCCCCGGGCCTCCACGCCCGGGGCTGCTCGCCCCGGGCCTCCACGCCCGGGGCTGCTCGCCCCGGGCCTCCACGCCCGGGGCTGCTCGCTATGGCTCACTGTGCCTGAAGCCGTTCCTGTACCTGAAAGATGGGCTCACACAAACACAAACACCCGCCAGGCTCTGGGTTCCTTGCTCAGAATCTCCCGGGGAAGTTCGGAGGGATAGGATGCACAAAATGGATAGTGCTCCACTCGCCCCAGGCCTCCACGCCCGGGGCTGTATCTTACCATGGCTCATCAGGGCTGAAGCCTCTCCCAGTACCCGACAGAAACGGGTCAGTGTTTCCCACACAGCCTCCAGACCAGGGGGTCTCAACTAAGAAACTCACGGGGAAGGATGGAGAAGTGGGAGACCCAGAATCCAATGCAGCCCCTCCGGGGGCTATGCAACAAGCCCAAAAACCCAAGGAGGCATATGCCTGAATCCTGAAAAGCCAACAAACCCTTCCTCTCAGCTCCGAAACTCCCAGGATAGGACCGAGAGATGCGAGACCCAGAATCCCAAACACCTGCTACGAGCCCCGGCCTCCAGGCCCTGAGTCGTTACCATGGCTCACCATGGCTGGAGCCTTTCCCTATACCTGAGATAAAGGGGTCACAGAACCAGAAACAGGCTCCAGACACAGGGGTCTCAGCTCAGAAACTCCCCAGAAAGGTCCGAGGGTTTGGGGACACAAAATAGGAAGTGCCCCGCTCGCCCCGGGCACCAGGCCCGGGGCTCCTCGCCCCGGGCCTCCAGGCCCGGGGCTGCTCGCCCCGGGCCTCCACGCCCGGGGCTGCTCGCCCCGGGCCTCCACGCCCGGGGCTGCTCGCCCCGGGCCTCCACGCCCGGGGCTGCTCGCCCCGGGCCTCCACGCCCGGGGCTGCTCGCCCCGGGCCTCCACGCCCGGGGCTGCTCGCCCCGGGCCTCCACGCCCGGGTTTGCTCGCTATGGCTCACTGTGCCTGAAGCCGTTCCTGTACCTGAAAGATGGGCTCACACAAACACAAACACCTGCCAGGCTCTGGGTTCCTTGCTCAGAATCTCCCGGGGAAGTTCGGAGGGATAGGATGCACAAAATGGATAGTGCTCCACTCGCCCCAGGCCTCCACGCCCGGGGCTGTATCTTACCATGGCTCATCAGGGCTGAAGCCTCTCCCAGTACCCGACAGAAACGGGTCAGTGTTTCCCACACAGCCTCCAGACCAGGGGGTCTCAACTAAGAAACTCACGGGGAAGGATGGAGAAGTGGGAGACCCAGAATCCAATGCAGCCCCTCCGGGGGCTATGCAACAAGCCCAAAAACCCAAGGAGGCATATGCCTGAATCCTGAAAAGCCAACAAACCCTTCCTCTCAGCTCCGAAACTCCCGGGTTAGGACCGAGGGATACGAGACCCAGAATCCCAAACACCTGCTACGAGCCCCGGCCTCCAGGCCCTGAGTCATTCCCATGGCTCACCATGGCTGGAGCCGTTCCCTGTACCTGAGATAAAGGGGTCACAGAACCAGAAACAGTCTCCAGACACTGGGTTCTCAGCTCAGAAACTCCCCAGAAAGGTGGGAGGGATTGGGGACACAAAATGGGAAGTGCCCCGCTCGCCCCGGGCCTCCAGGCCCGGGGCTGCTGGCCCCGGGCCTCCAGGCCCGGGGCTGCTGGCCCCGGGCCTCCAGGCCCGGGGCTGCTGGCCCCGGGCCTCCAGGCCCGGGGCTACTGGCCCCGGGCCTCCAGGCCCGGGGCTGCTCGCCCCGGGCCTCCACGCCCGGGGCTGCTCGCCCCGGGCCTCCAGGCCCGGGGCTGCTCGCCCCGGGCCTCCACGCCCGGGGCTGCTCGCCCCGGGCCTCCACGCCCGGGGCTGCTCGCCCCGGGCCTCCACGCCCGGGGCTGCTCGCCCCGGGCCTCCACGCCCGGGGCTGCTCGCCCCGGGCCTCCATGCCCGGGGCTGCTCGCCCCGGGCCTCCACGCCCGGGGCTGCTCGCGATGGCTCACTGTGCCTGAAGCCGTTCCTGTACCTGAAAGATGGGCTCACACAAACACAAACACCCGCCAGGCTCTGGGTTCCTTGCTCAGAATCTCCCGGGGAAGTTCGGAGGGATAGGATGCACAAAATGGATAGTGCTCCACTCGCCCCAGGCCTCCACGCCCGGGGCTGTATCTTACCATGGCTCATCAGGGCTGAAGCCTCTCCCAGTACCCGACAGAAACGGGTCAGTGTTTCCCACACAGCCTCCAGACCAGGGGGTCTCAACTAAGAAACTCACGGGGAAGGATGGAGAAGTGGGAGACCCAGAATCCAATGCAGCCCCTCCGGGGGCTATGCAACAAGCCCAAAAACCCAAGGAGGCATATGCCTGAATCCTGAAAAGCCAACAAACCCTTCCTCTCAGCTCCGAAACTCCCGGGATAGGACCGAGAGATGCGAGACCCAGAATCCCAAACACCTGCTACGAGCCCCGGCCTCCAGGCCCTGAGTCGTTACCATGGCTCACCATGGCTGGAGCCTTTCCCTATACCTGAGATAAAGGGGTCACAGAACCAGAAACAGGCTCCAGACACAGGGGTCTCAGCTCAGAAACTCCCCAGAAAGGTCCGAGGGTTTGGGGACACAAAATAGGAAGTGCCCCGCTCGCCCCGGGCCTCCAGGCCCGGGGCCAGCTCGCCCCGGGCCTCCAGGCCCGGGGCCAGCTCGCCCCGGGCCTCCAGGCCCGGGGCCAGCTCGCCCCGGGCCTCCAGGCCCGGGGCCAGCTCGCCCCGGGCCTCCAGGCCCGGGGCTGCTCGCCCCGGGCCTCCACGCCCGGGGCTGCTCGCCCCGGGCCTCCACGCCCGGGGCTGCTCGCTATGGCTCACTGTGCCTGAAGCCGTTCCTGTACCTGAAAGATGGGCTCACACAAACACAAACACCCGCCAGGCTCTGGGTTCCTTGCTCAGAATCTCCCGGGGAAGTTCGGAGGGATAGGATGCACAAAATGGATAGTGCTCCACTCGCCCCAGGCCTCCACGCCCGGGGCTGTATCTTACCATGGCTCATCAGGGCTGAAGCCTCTCCCAGTACCCGACAGAAACGGGTCAGTGTTTCCCACACAGCCTCCAGACCAGGGGGTCTCAACTAAGAAACTCACAGGGAAGGATGGAGAAGTGGGAGACCCAGAATCCAATGCAGCCCCTCCGGGGGCTATGCAACAAGCCCAAAAACCCAAGGAGGCATATGCCTGAATCCTGAAAAGCCAACAAACCCTTCCTCTCAGCTCCGAAACTCCCGGGATAGGACCGAGAGATGCGAGACCCAGAATCCCAAACACCTGCTACGAGCCCCGGCCTCCAGGCCCTGAGTCGTTACCATGGCTCACCATGGCTGGAGCCTCTCCCTATACCTGAGATAAAGGGGTCACAGAACCAGAAACAGGCTCCAGACACAGGGGTCTCAGCTCAGAAACTCCCCAGAAAGGTCTGAGGGTTTGGGGACACAAAATAGGAAGTGCCCCGCTCGCCCCGGGCCTCCAGGCCCGGGGCTGCTGGCCCCGGGCCTCCAGGCCCGGGGCTGCTCGCCCCGGGCCTCCACGCCCGGGGCTGCTCGCCCCGGGCCTCCAGGCCCGGGGCTGCTCGCCCCGGGCCTCCACGCCCGGGGCTGCTCGCCCCGGGCCTCCACGCCCGGGGCTGCTCGCCCCGGGCCTCCACGCCCGGGGCTGCTCGCCCCGGGCCTCCACGCCCGGGGCTGCTCGCTATGGCTCACTGTGCCTGAAGCCGTTCCTGTACCTGAAAGATGGGCTCACACAAACACAAACACCCGCCAGGCTCTGGGTTCCTTGCTCAGAATCTCCCGGGGAAGTTCGGAGGGATAGGATGCACAAAATGGATAGTGCTCCACTCGCCCCAGGCCTCCACGCCCGGGGCTGTATCTTACCATGGCTCATCAGGGCTGAAGCCTCTCCCAGTACCCGACAGAAACGGGTCAGTGTTTCCCACACAGCCTCCAGACCAGGGGGTCTCAACTAAGAAACTCACGGGGAAGGATGGAGAAGTGGGAGACCCAGAATCCAATGCAGCCCCTCCGGGGGCTATGCAACAAGCCCAAAAACCCAAGGAGGCATATGCCTGAATCCTGAAAAGCCAACAAACCCTTCCTCTCAGCTCCGAAACTCCCGGGTTAGGACCGAGGGATACGAGACCCAGAATCCCAAACACCTGCTACGAGCCCCGGCCTCCAGGCCCTGAGTCATTCCCATGGCTCACCATGGCTGGAGCCGTTCCCTGTACCTGAGATAAAGGGGTCACAGAACCAGAAACAGTCTCCAGACACTGGGTTCTCAGCTCAGAAACTCCCCAGAAAGGTGGGAGGGATTGGGGACACAAAATGGGAAGTGCCCCGCTCGCCCCGGGCCTCCAGGCCCGGGGCTGCTGGCCCCGGGCCTCCAGGCCCGGGGCTGCTGGCCCCGGGCCTCCAGGCCCGGGGCTGCTCGCCCCGGGCCTCCAGGCCCGGGGCTGCTCGCCCCGGGCCTCCAGGCCCGGGGCTGCTCGCCCCGGGCCTCCAGGCCCGGGGCTGCTCGCCCCGGGCCTCCAGGCCCGGGGCTGCTCGCCCCGGGCCTCCAGGCCCGGGGCTGCTCGCCCCGGGCCTCCACGCCCGGGGCTGCTCGCCCCGGGCCTCCACGCCCGGGGCTGCTCGCCCCGGGCCTCCACGCCCGGGGCTGCTCGCCCCGGGCCTCCACGCCCGGGGCTGCTCGCCCCGGGCCTCCACGCCCGGGGCTGCTCGCCCCGGGCCTCCACGCCCGGGGCTGCTCGCTATGGCTCACTATGCCTGAAGCCGTTCCTGTACCTGAAAGATGGGCTCACACCAATAAAGACACCCGCCAAGCTCTGGGTTCCCTGCTCAGAAACCCTCGGGGAAGTTCGGAGGGATAGGTTGCACAAAATGGGTTGTGCTCCTGCTCACTCGGGGCCTCCACGCCCAGGGCTGTATCTTACCATGGCTCATCAGGGCTGAAGCCTCTCCCTGTACCCCACAGAAACGGGTCAGTGTTTCCCACACAGCCTCCAGACCAGGGGGTCTCAGCTAAGAAACTTACGGGGAAGGATGGAGAAGTGGGAGACACAGAATGCCATGCAGCCCCCTCCAGAGGCTATGCAGCAAGCACAAAATCCCTAGGAGGCATATGCCTGAATCCTGAAAAGCCAACAAACCCTTCCTCTCAGCTCCGAAACTCCCGGGTTAGGACCGAGAGATGCGAGACCCAGAATCCCAAACACCTGCTACGAGCCCCGGCCTCCAGGCCCTGAGTCGTTACCATGGCTCACCATGGCTGGAGCCTTTCCCTGTACCTGAGATAAAGGGGTCACAGAACCAGAAACAGGCTCCAGACACAGGGGTCTCAGCTCAGAAACTCCCCAGAAAGTTCCGAGGGTTTGGGGACACAAAATAGGAAGTGCCCCGCTCGCCCCGGGCCCCCAGGCCCGGGGCTGCTCGCCCCGGGCCCCCAGGCCCGGGGCTGCTCGCCCCGGGCCTCCAGGCCCGGGGCTGCTCGCCCCGGGCCTCCAGGCCCGGGGCTGCTCGCCCCGGGCCCCCAGGCCCGGGGCTGCTCGCCCCGGGCCCCCAGGCCCGGGGCTGCTCGCCCCGGGCCCCCAGGCCCGGGGCTGCTCGCCCCGGGCCTCCAGGCCCGGGGCTGCTCGCCCCGGGCCCCCAGGCCCGGGGCTGCTCGCCCCGGGCCTCCAGGCCCGGGGCTGCTCGCCCCGGGCCTCCAGGCCCGGGGCTGCTCGCCCCGGGCCTCCAGGCCCGGGGCTGCTCGCCCCGGGCCTCCAGGCCCGGGGCTGCTCGCCCCGGGCCTCCAGGCCCGGGGCTGCTCGCCCCGGGCCTCCACGCCCGGGGCTGCTCGCCCCGGGCCCCCAGGCCCGGGGCTGCTCGCCCCGGGCCTCCAGGCCCGGGGCTGCTCGCCCCGGGCCTCCAGGCCCGGGGCTGCTCGCCCCGGGCCTCCACGCCCGGGGCTGCTCGCCCCGGGCCTCCACGCCCGGGGCTGCTCGCCCCGGGCCTCCACGCCCGGGGCTGCTCGCCCCGGGCCTCCACGCCCGGGGCTGCTCGCCCCGGGCCTCCACGCCCGGGGCTGCTCGCCCCGGGCCTCCACGCCCGGGGCTGCTCGCTATGGCTCACTATGCCTGAAGCCGTTCCTGTACCTGAAAGATGGGCTCACACCAATAAAGACACCCGCCAAGCTCTGGGTTCCCTGCTCAGAAACCCTCGGGGAAGTTCGGAGGGATAGGTTGCACAAAATGGGTTGTGCTCCTGCTCACTCGGGGCCTCCACGCCCGGGGCTGTATCTTACCATGGCTCATCAGGGCTGAAGCCTCTCCCTGTACCCCACAGAAACGGGTCAGTGTTTCCCACACAGCCTCCAGAATAGGGGGTCTCAGCTAAGAAACTTACGGGGAAGGATGGACAAGTGGGAGACACAGTATGCCATGCAGCCCCCTCCAGCGGCTATGCAGCAAGCACAAAATCCCTAGGAGGCATATGCCTGAATCCTGAAAAGCCAACAAACCCTTCCTCTCAGCTCCGAAACTCCCGGGTTAGGACCGAGGGATACGAGACCCAGAATCCCAAACACCTGCTACGAGCCCCGGCCTCCAGGCCCTGAGTCATTCCCATGGCTCACCATGGCTGGAGCCGTTCCCTGTACCTGAGATAAAGGGGTCACAGAACCAGAAACAGTCTCCAGACACTGGGTTCTCAGCTCAGAAACTCCCCAGAAAGGTGGGAGGGATTGGGGACCCAAAATGGGAAGTGCCCCGCTCGCCCTCCAGGCCCGGGGCTGCTCGCCCCGGGCCTCCAGGCCCGGGGCTGCTCGCCCCGGGCCTCCAGGCCCGGGGCTGCTCGCCCCGGGCCTCCAGGCCCGGGGCTGCTCGCCCCGGGCCTCCAGGCCCGGGGCTGCTCGCCCCGGGCCTCCAGGCCCGGGGCTGCTCGCCCCGGGCCTCCAGGCCCGGGGCTGCTCGCCCCGGGCCTCCAGGCCCGGGGCTGCTCGCCCCGGGCCTCCAGGCCCGGGGCTGCTCGCCCCGGGCCTCCAGGCCCGGGGCTGCTCGCCCCGGGCCTCCAGGCCCGGGGCTGCTCGCCCCGGGCCTCCAGGCCCGGGGCTGCTCGCCCCGGGCCTCCAGGCCCGGGGCTGCTCGCCCCGGGCCTCCAGGCCCGGGGCTGCTCGCCCCGGGCCTCCAGGCCCGGGGCTGCTCGCCCCGGGCCTCCACGCCCGGGGCTGCTCGCCCCGGGCCTCCAGGCCCGGGGCTGCTCGCCCCGGGCCTCCAGGCCCGGGGCTGCTCGCCCCGGGCCTCCACGCCCGGGGCTGCTCGCCCCGGGCCTCCACGCCCGGGGCTGCTCGCCCCGGGCCTCCACGCCCGGGGCTGCTCGCCCCGGGCCTCCACGCCCGGGGCTGCTCGCCCCGGGCCTCCACGCCCGGGGCTGCTCGCTATGGCTCACTATGCCTGAAGCCGTTCCTGTACCTGAAAGATGGGCTCACACCAATAAAGACACCCGCCAGGCTCTGGGTTCCCTGCTCAGAAACCCTCGGGGAAGTTCGGAGGGATAGGTTGCACAAAATGGGTTGTGCTCCTGCTCGCCCGGGGCCTCCACGCCCGGGGCTGTATCTTACCATGGCTCATCAGGGCTGAAGCCTCTCCCTGTACCCCACAGAAACGGGTCAGTGTTTCCCACACAGCCTCCAGGCCAGGGGGTCTCAGCTAAGAAACTTACGGGGAAGGATGGAGAAGTGGGAGACACAGAATGCCATGCAGCCCCCTCCAGGGGCTATGCAGCAAGCACAAAATCCCTAGGAGGCATATGCCTGAATCCTGAAAAGCCAACAAACCCTTCCTCTCAGCTCCGAAACTCCCGGGTTAGGACCGAGGGATGCGAGACCCAGAATCCCAAACACCTGCTTCGAGCCCCGGCCTCCAGGCCCTGAGTCGTTCCCATGGCTCACCATGGCTGGAGCCGTTCCCTGTACCTGAGATAAAGGGGTCACAGAACCAGAAACAGTCTCCAGACACTGGGTTCTCAGCTCAGAAACTCCCCAGAAAGGTCGGAGGGATTGGGGACACAAAATAGGAAGTGCCCCGCTCGCCCCCAGGCCCGGGGCGAGCTCGCCCCGGGCCTGGAGGCCCGGGGCGAGCAGCCCCGGGCCTGGAGGCCCGGGCTGCTCGCCCCGGGCCTGGAGGCCCGGGGCGAGCAGCCCCGGGCCTGGAGGCCCGGGGCTGCAGCCCCGGGCCTGGAGGCCCGGGGCTGCAGCCCCGGGCCTGGAGGCCCGGGGCGAGCAGCCCCGGGCCTGGAGGCCCGGGGCGAGCAGCCCCGGGCCTGGAGGCCCGGGGCGAGCGGGGCACTTCCTATTTTGTGTCCCCAAACCCTCGGACCTTTCTGGGGAGTTTCTGAGCTGAGACCCCTGTGTCTGGAGCCTGTTTCTGGTTCTGTGACCCCTTTATCTCAGGTACAGGGAAAGGCTCCAGCCATGGTGAGCCATGGTAACGACTCAGGGCCTGGAGGCCGGGGCTCGTAGCAGGTGTTTGGGATTCTGGGTCTCGCATCTCTCGGTCCTAACCCGGGAGTTTCGGAGCTGAGAGGAAGGGTTTGTTGGCTTTTCAGGATTCAGGCATATGCCTCCTTGGGTTTTTGGGCTTGTTGCATAGCCCCCGGAGGGGCTGCATTGCATTCTGGGTCTCCCACTTCTCCATCCTTCCCCGTAAGTTTCTTAGTTGAGACCCCCTGGTCTGGAGGCTGTGTGGGAAACACTGACCCGTTTCTGTCGGGTACAGGGAGAGGCTTCAGCCCTGATGAGCCATGGTAAGATACAGCCCCGGGCGTGGAGGCCTGGGGCGAGCAGGAGCACTATCCATTTTGTGCATCCTATCCCTCCGAACTTCCCCGGGAGATTCTGAGCAAGGAACCCAGAGCCTGGCGGGTGTTTGTGTTTGTGTGAGCCCATCTTTCAGGTACAGGAACGGCTTCAGGCACAGTGAGCCATAGCGAGCAGCCCCGGGCCTGGAGGCCCGGGGCGAGCAGCCCCGGGCCTGGAGGCCCGGGGCGAGCAGCCCCGGGCCTGGAGGCCCGGGGCGAGCAGCCCCGGGCCTGGAGGCCCGGGGCGAGCAGCCCCGGGCCTGGAGGCCCGGGGCGAGCAGCCCCGGGCCTGGAGGCCCGGGGCGAGCAGCCCCGGGCCTGGAGGCCCGGGGCGAGCAGCCCCGGGCCTGGAGGCCCGGGGCGAGCAGCCCCGGGCCTGGAGGCCCGGGGCGAGCAGCCCCGGGCCTGGAGGCCCGGGGCGAGCAGCCCCGGGCCTGGAGGCCCGGGGCGAGCAGCCCCGGGCCTGGAGGCCCGGGGCGAGCAGCCCCGGGCCTGGAGGCCCGGGGCGAGCAGCCCCGGGCCTGGAGGCCCGGGGCGAGCAGCCCCGGGCCTGGAGGCCCGGGGCGAGCAGCCCCGGGCCTGGAGGCCCGGGGCGAGCAGCCCCGGGCCTGGAGGCCCGGGGCGAGCAGCCCCGGGCCTGGAGGCCCGGGGCGAGCAGCCCCGGGCCTGGAGGCCCGGGGCGAGCAGCCCCGGGCCTGGAGGCCCGGGGCGAGCAGCCCCGGGCCTGGAGGCCCGGGGCGAGCAGCCCCGGGCCTGGAGGCCCGGGGCGAGCAGCCCCGGGCCTGGAGGCCCGGGGCGAGCAGCCCCGGGCCTGGAGGCCCGGGGCGAGCAGCCCCGGGCACTGGAGGTCCCCGAAAGCCCCGGGCCTGGAGGCCCGGGGGGAGTTTCTGAGCTGAGACCCCTGTGTCTGGAGCCTGTTTCTGGTTCTGTGACCCCTTTATCTCAGGTACGGGGAGAGGCTCCAGCCATGGTGAGCCATGGTAACGACTCAGGGCCTGGAGGCCGGGGCTCGTAGCAGGTGTTTGGGATTCTGGGTCTCGCAGCTCTCGGGCCTAACCCGGGAGTTTCGGAGCTGAGAGGAAGGGTTTGTTGGCTTTTCAGGATTCAGGCATATGCCTCCTTGGGATTTTGGGCTTGTTGCATAGCCCCTGGAGGGGCTGCATTGGATTCTGGGTCTCCCACTTCTCCATCCTTCCCCGTAAGTTTCTTAGTTGAGACCCCCGGGCCTGGAGGCTGTGTGGGAAACACTGACCCGTTTCTGTCGGGTACGGGGAGAGGCTTCAGCCCTGATGAGGCCCGGGGCGAGCAGCCCCGGGCCTGGAGGCCCGGGGCGAGCGGAGCCCCGGGCCCTATCCCTCCGAACTTCCCCGGGGCGAGCAGCCCCGGGCCTGGAGGGGGGTGTGAGCCCATCTTTCAGGTACAGGAACGGCTTCAGGCACAGTGAGCCGGGGCGAGCAGCCCCGGGCCTGGAGGCCCGGGGCGAGCAGCCCCGGGCCTGGAGGCCCGGGGCGAGCAGCCCCGGGCCTGGAGGCCCGGGGCGAGCAGCCCCGGGCCTGGAGGCCCGGGGCGAGCAGCCCCGGGCCTGGAGGCCCGGGGCGAGCAGCCCCGGGCCTGGAGGCCCGGGGCGAGCAGCCCCGGGCCTGGAGGCCCGGGGCGAGCAGCCCCGGGCCTGGAGGCCCGGGGCGAGCAGCCCCGGGCCTGGAGGCCCGGGGCGAGCAGCCCCGGGCCTGGAGGCCCGGGGCGAGCAGCCCCGGGCCTGGAGGCCCGGGGCGAGCAGCCCCGGGCCTGGAGGCCCGGGGCGAGCAGCCCCGGGCCTGGAGGCCCGGGGCGAGCAGCCCCGGGCCTGGAGGCCCGGGGCGAGCAGCCCCGGGCCTGGAGGCCCGGGGCGAGCAGCCCCGGGCCTGGAGGCCCGGGGCGAGCAGCCCCGGGCCTGGAGGCCCGGGGCGAGCAGCCCCGGGCCTGGAGGCCCGGGGCGAGCAGCCCCGGGCCTGGAGGCCCGGGGCGAGCAGCCCCGGGCCTGGAGGCCCGGGGCGAGCAGCCCCGGGCCTGGAGGCCCGGGGCGAGCAGCCCCGGGCCTGGAGGCCCGGGGCGAGCAGCCCCGGGCCTGGAGGCCCGGGGCGAGCAGCCCCGGGCCTGGAGGCCCGGGGCGAGCAGCCCCGGGCCTGGAGGCCCGGGGCGAGCAGCCCCGGGCCTGGAGGCCCGGGGCGAGCAGCCCCGGGCCTGGAGGCCCGGGGCGAGCAGCCCCGGGCCTGGAGGCCCGGGGCGAGCAGCCCCGGGCCTGGAGGCCCGGGGCGAGCAGCCCCGGGCCTGGAGGCCCGGGGCGAGCAGCCCCGGGCCTGGAGGCCCGGGGCGAGCAGCCCCGGGCCTGGAGGCCCGGGGCGAGCAGCCCCGGGCCTGGAGGCCCGGGGCGAGCAGCCCCGGGCCTGGAGGCCCGGGGCGAGCAGCCCCGGGCCTGGAGGCCCGGGGCGAGCAGCCCCGGGCCTGGAGGCCCGGGGCGAGCAGCCCCGGGCCTGGAGGCCCGGGGCGAGCAGCCCCGGGCCTGGAGGCCCGGGGCGAGCAGCCCCGGGCCTGGAGGCCCGGGGCGAGCAGCCCCGGGCCTGGAGGCCCGGGGCGAGCAGCCCCGGGCCTGGAGGCCCGGGGCGAGCAGCCCCGGGCCTGGAGGCCCGGGGCGAGCAGGAGCAGCCCGGGCCTATCCCTCCGAACTTCCCCGGGGCGAGCAGCCCCGGGCCTGGAGGCCCGGGGCGAGCAGCCCCGGCCTGGAGGCCCGGGGCGAGCAGCCCCGGGCCTGGAGGCCCGGGGCGAGCAGCCCCGGGCCTGGAGGCCCGGGGCGAGCAGCCCCGGGCCTGGAGGCCCGGGGCGAGCAGCCCCGGGCCTGGAGGCCCGGGGCGAGCAGCCCCGGGCCTGGAGGCCCGGGGCGAGCAGCCCCGGGCCTGGAGGCCCGGGGCGAGCAGCCCCGGGCCTGGAGGCCCGGGGCGAGCAGCCCCGGGCCTGGAGGCCCGGGGCGAGCAGCCCCGGGCCTGGAGGCCCGGGGCGAGCAGCCCCGGGCCTGGAGGCCCGGGGCGAGCAGCCCCGGGCCTGGAGGCCCGGGGCGAGCAGCCCCGGGCCTGGAGGCCCGGGGCGAGCAGCCCCGGGCCTGGAGGCCCGGGGCGAGCAGCCCCGGGCCTGGAGGCCCGGGGCGAGCAGCCCCGGGCCTGGAGGCCCGGGGCGAGCGGGGCACTTCCTATTTTGTGTCCCCAAACCCTCGGACCTTTCTGGGGAGTTTCTGAGCTGAGACCCCTGTGTCTGGAGCCTGTTTCTGGTTCTGTGACCCCTTTATCTCAGGTACAGGGAAAGGCTCCAGCCATGGTGAGCCATGGTAACGACTCAGGGCCTGGAGGCCGGGGCTCGTAGCAGGTGTTTGGGATTCTGGGTCTCGCATCTCTCGGTCCTAACCCGGGAGTTTCGGAGCTGAGAGGAAGGGTTTGTTGGCTTTTCAGGATTCAGGCATATGCCTCCTTGGGTTTTTGGGCTTGTTGCATAGCCCCCGGAGGGGCTGCATTGGATTCTGGGTCTCCCACTTCTCCATCCTTCCCCGTAAGTTTCTTAGTTGAGACCCCCGGGCCTGGAGGCTGTGTGGGAAACACTGACCCGTTTCTGTCGGGCCCGGGGAGAGGCTTCAGCCCTGATGAGCCAGGGTAAGCAGCCCCGGGCCTGGAGGCCCGGGGCGAGCGGAGCACTATCCATTTTGTGCATCCTATCCCTCCGAACTTCCCCGGGAGATTCTGAGCAAGGAACCCAGAGCCTGGCGGGTGTTTGTGTTTGTGTGAGCCCATCTTTCAGGTACAGGAACGGCTTCAGGCACAGTGAGCCATAGCGAGCAGCCCCGGGCCTGGAGGCCCGGGGCGAGCAGCCCCGGGCCTGGAGGCCCGGGGCGAGCAGCCCCGGGCCTGGAGGCCCGGGGCGAGCAGCCCCGGGCCTGGAGGCCCGGGGCGAGCAGCCCCGGGCCTGGAGGCCCGGGGCGAGCAGCCCCGGGCCTGGAGGCCCGGGGCGAGCAGCCCCGGGCCTGGAGGCCCGGGGCGAGCAGCCCCGGGCCTGGAGGCCCGGGGCGAGCGGGGCACTTCCTATTTTGTGTCCCCAAACCCTCGGACCTTTCTGGGGAGTTTCTGAGCTGAGACCCCTGTGTCTGGAGCCTGTTTCTGGTTCTGTGACCCCTTTATCTCAGGTACAGGGAAAGGCTCCAGCCATGGTGAGCCATGGTAACGACTCAGGGCCTGGAGGCCGGGGCTCGTAGCAGGTGTTTGGGATTCTGGGTCTCGCATCTCTCGGTCCTAACCCGGGAGTTTCGGAGCTGAGAGGAAGGGTTTGTTGGCTTTTCAGGATTCAGGCATATGCCTCCTTGGGTTTTTGGGCTTGTTGCATAGCCCCCGGAGGGGCTGCATTGGATTCTGGGTCTCCCACTTCTCCATCCTTCCCCGTAAGTTTCTTAGTTGAGACCCCCTGGTCTGGAGGCTGTGTGGGAAACACTGACCCGTTTCTGTCGGGTACAGGGAGAGGCTTCAGCCCTGATGAGCCATGGTAAGATACAGCCCCGGGCGTGGAGGCCCGGGGCGAGTGGAGCACTATCCATTTTGTGCATCCTATCCCTCCGAACTTCCCCGGGAGATTCTGAGCAAGGAACCCAGAGCCTGGCGGGTGTTTGTGTTTGTGTGAGCCCATCTTTCAGGTACAGGAACGGCTTCAGGCACAGTGAGCCATAGCGAGCAGCCCCGGGCGTGGAGGCCCGGGGCGAGCAGCCCCGGGCCTGGAGGCCCGGGGCGAGCAGCCCCGGGCCTGGAGGCCCGGGGCGAGCAGCCCCGGGCCTGGAGGCCCGGGGCGAGCAGCCCCGGGCCTGGAGGCCCGGGGCGAGCAGCCCCGGGCCTGGAGGCCCGGGGCGAGCAGCCCCGGGCCTGGAGGCCCGGGGCGAGCGGGGCACTTCCTATTTTGTGTCCCCAAACCCTCGGACCTTTCTGGGGAGTTTCTGAGCTGAGACCCCTGTGTCTGGAGCCTGTTTCTGGTTCTGTGACCCCTTTATCTCAGGTACAGGGAAAGGCTCCAGCCATGGTGAGCCATGGTAACGACTCAGGGCCTGGAGGCCGGGGCTCGTAGCAGGTGTTTGGGATTCTGGGTCTCGCATCTCTCGGTCCTAACCCGGGAGTTTCGGAGCTGAGAGGAAGGGTTTGTTGGCTTTTCAGGATTCAGGCATATGCCTCCTTGGGTTTTTGGGCTTGTTGCATAGCCCCCGGAGGGGCTGCATTGGATTCTGGGTCTCCCACTTCTCCATCCTTCCCCGTAAGTTTCTTAGTTGAGACCCCCTGGTCTGGAGGCTGTGTGGGAAACACTGACCCGTTTCTGTCGGGTACAGGGAGAGGCTTCAGCCCTGATGAGCCATGGTAAGATACAGCCCCGGGCGTGGAGGCCCGGGGCGAGTGGAGCACTATCCATTTTGTGCATCCTATCCCTCCGAACTTCCCCGGGAGATTCTGAGCAAGGAACCCAGAGCCTGGCGGGTGTTTGTGTTTGTG
The DNA here is from genome assembly GCF_018350175.1 of Felis catus. NCBI lineage: Eukaryota > Metazoa > Chordata > Mammalia > Carnivora > Felidae > Felis > Felis catus. Next base: position 134,645 of record NW_025408521.1, on the reverse strand, counting down.
TGAGCCCATCTTTCAGGTACAGGAACGGCTTCAGGCACAGTGAGCCATAGCGAGCAGCCCCGGGCGTGGAGGCCCGGGGCGAGCAGCCCCGGGCGTGGAGGCCCGGGGCGAGCAGCCCCGGGCGTGGAGGCCCGGGGCGAGCAGCCCCGGGCCTGGAGGCCCGGGGCGAGCAGCCCCGGGCCTGGAGGCCCGGGGCGAGCAGCCCCGGGCCTGGAGGCCCGGGGCGAGCAGCCCCGGGCCTGGAGGCCCGGGGCGAGCAGCCCCGGGCCTGGAGGCCCGGGGCGAGCAGCCCCGGGCCTGGAGGCCCGGGGCGAGCAGCCCCGGGCCTGGAGGCCCGGGGCGAGCAGCCCCGGGCCTGGAGGCCCGGGGCGAGCAGCCCCGGGCCTGGAGGCCCGGGGCGAGCAGCCCCGGGCCTGGAGGCCCGGGGCGAGCAGCCCCGGGCCTGGAGGCCCGGGGCGAGCGGGGCACTTCCTATTTTGTGTCCCCAAACCCTCGGGCCTGGAGGCCCGGGGCGAGCAGCCCCGGGCCTGGAGGCTGTTTCTGGTTCTGTGACCCCTTTATCTGGAGGCCCGGGGCGAGCAGCCCCAGCCATGGAGGCCCGGGGCGAGCAGCCCCGGGCCTGGAGGCCCGGGGCGAGCAGCCCCGGGCCTGGGATCCCGGGGCGAGCAGCCCCGGGCCTAACCCGGGAGTTTCGGAGCTGAGCAGGAAGGGTTTGTTGGCTTTTCAGGATTCAGGCATATGCCTCCTTGGGTTTTTGGGCTTGTTGCATAGCCCCCGGAGGGGCTGCATGGATTCTGGGTCTCCCACTTCTCCATCCTTCCCCGTAAGTTTCTTAGGTGAGACCCCCGGGCCTGGAGGCCCGGGGCGAGCAGCCCCGGGCCTGGAGGCCCGGGGCGAGGCTTCAGCCCTGGAGCCGGGGCGAGCAGCCCCGGGCCTGGAGGCCCGGGGCGAGTGGAGCACATCCATTTTGTGCATCCTATCCCTCCGAACTGCCCCGGGAGGCCCGGGGCGAGCAGCCCAGAGCCTGGAGGCCCGGGGCGAGCAGCCCATCTTTCAGGTACAGGAACGGCTTCAGGCACAGTGAGCCGGGGCGAGCAGCCCCGGGCCTGGAGGCCCGGGGCGAGCAGCCCCGGGCCTGGAGGCCCGGGGCGAGCAGCCCCGGGCCTGGAGGCCCGGGGCGAGCAGCCCCGGGCCTGGAGGCCCGGGGCGAGCAGCCCCGGGCCTGGAGGCCCGGGGCGAGCAGCCCCGGGCCTGGAGGCCCGGGGCGAGCAGCCCCGGGCCTGGAGGCCCGGGGCGAGCGGGGCACTTCCTATTTTGTGTCCCCAAACCCTCGGACCTTTCTGGGGAGTTTCTGAGCTGAGACCCCTGTGTCTGGAGCCTGTTTCTGGTTCTGTGACCCCTTTATCTCAGGTACAGGGAAAGGCTCCAGCCATGGTGAGCCATGGTAACGACTCAGGGCCTGGAGGCCCGGGGCTCGTAGCAGGTGTTTGGGATTCTGGGTCTCGCATCTCTCGGTCCTAACCCGGGAGTTTCGGAGCTGAGAGGAAGGGTTTGTTGGCTTTTCAGGATTCAGGCATATGCCTCCTTGGGTTTTTGGGCTTGTTGCATAGCCCCCGGAGGGGCTGCATTGGATTCTGGGTCTCCCACTTCTCCATCCTTCCCCGTAAGTTTCTTAGTTGAGACCCCCTGGTCTGGAGGCTGTGTGGGAAACACTGACCCGTTTCTGTCGAGGCCCGGGGAGAGGCTTCAGCCCTGATGAGCCATGGTAAGATACAGCCCCGGGCGTGGAGGCCCGGGGCGAGTGGAGCACTATCCATTTTGTGCATCCTATCCCTCCGAACTTCCCCGGGAGATTCTGAGCAAGGAACCCAGAGCCTGGCGGGTGTTTGTGTTTGTGTGCAGCCCATCTTTCAGGTACAGGAACGGCTTCAGGCACAGTGAGCCATAGCGAGCAGCCCCGGGCGTGGAGGCCCGGGGCGAGCAGCCCCGGGCCTGGAGGCCCGGGGCGAGCAGCCCCGGGCCTGGAGGCCCGGGGCGAGCAGCCCCGGGCCTGGAGGCCCGGGGCGAGCAGCCCCGGGCCTGGAGGCCCGGGGCGAGCAGCCCCGGGCCTGGAGGCCCGGGGCGAGCAGCCCCGGGCCTGGAGGCCCGGGGCGAGCAGCCCCGGGCCTGGAGGCCCGGGGCGAGCAGCCCCGGGCCTGGAGGCCCGGGGCGAGCAGCCCCGGGCCTGGAGGCCCGGGGCGAGCAGCCCCGGGCCTGGAGGCCCGGGGCGAGCAGCCCCGGGCCTGGAGGCCCGGGGCGAGCAGCCCCGGGCCTGGAGGCCCGGGGCGAGCAGCCCCGGGCCTGGAGGCCCGGGGCGAGCAGCCCCGGGCCTGGAGGCCCGGGGCGAGCAGCCCCGGGCCTGGAGGCCCGGGGCGAGCAGCCCCGGGCCTGGAGGCCCGGGGCGAGCAGCCCCGGGCCTGGAGGCCCGGGGCGAGCAGCCCCGGGCCTGGAGGCCCGGGGCGAGCAGCCCCGGGCCTGGAGGCCCGGGGCGAGCAGCCCCGGGCCTGGAGGCCCGGGGCGAGCAGCCCCGGGCCTGGAGGCCCGGGGCGAGCAGCCCCGGGCCTGGAGGCCCGGGGCGAGCGGGGCACTTCCTATTTTGTGTCCCCAAACCCTCGGACCTTTCTGGGGAGTTTCTGAGCTGAGACCCCTGTGTCTGGAGCCTGTTTCTGGTTCTGTGACCCCTTTATCTCAGGTACAGGGAAAGGCTCCAGCCATGGTGAGCCATGGTAACGACTCAGGGCCTGGAGGCCGGGGCTCGTAGCAGGTGTTTGGGATTCTGGGTCTCGCATCTCTCGGTCCTAACCCGGGAGTTTCGGAGCTGAGAGGAAGGGTTTGTTGGCTTTTCAGGATTCAGGCATATGCCTCCTTGGGTTTTTGGGCTTGTTGCATAGCCCCCGGAGGGGCTGCATTGGATTCTGGGTCTCCCACTTCTCCATCCTTCCCCGTAAGTTTCTTAGTTGAGACCCCCTGGTCTGGAGGCTGTGTGGGAAACACTGACCCGTTTCTGTCGGGTACTGGGAGAGGCTTCAGCCCTGATGAGCCATGGTAAGATACAGCCCCGGGCGTGGAGGCCCGGGGCGAGTGGAGCACTATCCATTTTGTGCATCCTATCCCTCCGAACTTCCCCGGGAGATTCTGAGCAAGGAACCCAGAGCCTGGCGGGTGTTTGTGTTTGTGTGAGCCCATCTTTCAGGTACAGGAACGGCTTCAGGCACAGTGAGCCATAGCGAGCAGCCCCGGGCGTGGAGGCCCGGGGCGAGCAGCCCCGGGCGTGGAGGCCCGGGGCGAGCAGCCCCGGGCGTGGAGGCCCGGGGCGAGCAGCCCCGGGCCTGGAGGCCCGGGGCGAGCAGCCCCGGGCCTGGAGGCCCGGGGCGAGCAGCCCCGGGCCTGGAGGCCCGGGGCGAGCAGCCCCGGGCCTGGAGGCCCGGGGCGAGCAGCCCCGGGCCTGGAGGCCCGGGGCGAGCAGCCCCGGGCCTGGAGGCCCGGGGCGAGCAGCCCCGGGCCTGGAGGCCCGGGGCGAGCAGCCCCGGGCCTGGAGGCCCGGGGCGAGCAGCCCCGGGCCTGGAGGCCCGGGGCGAGCAGCCCCGGGCCTGGAGGCCCGGGGCGAGCAGCCCCGGGCCTGGAGGCCCGGGGCGAGCGGGGCACTTCCTATTTTGTGTCCCCAAACCCTCGGACCTTTCTGGGGAGTTTCTGAGCTGAGACCCCTGTGTCTGGAGCCTGTTTCTGGTTCTGTGACCCCTTTATCTCAGGTACAGGGAAAGGCTCCAGCCATGGTGAGCCATGGTAACGACTCAGGGCCTGGAGGCCGGGGCTCGTAGCAGGTGTTTGGGATTCTGGGTCTCGCATCTCTCGGTCCTAACCCGGGAGTTTCGGAGCTGAGAGGAAGGGTTTGTTGGCTTTTCAGGATTCAGGCATATGCCTCCTTGGGTTTTTGGGCTTGTTGCATAGCCCCCGGAGGGGCTGCATTGGATTCTGGGTCTCCCACTTCTCCATCCTTCCCCGTGAGTTTCTTAGTTGAGACCCCCTGGTCTGGAGGCTGTGTGGGAAACACTGACCCGTTTCTGTCGGGTACTGGGAGAGGCTTCAGCCCTGATGAGCCATGGTAAGATACAGCCCCGGGCGTGGAGGCCCGGGGCGAGTGGAGCACTATCCATTTTGTGCATCCTATCCCTCCGAACTTCCCCGGGAGATTCTGAGCAAGGAACCCAGAGCCTGGCGGGTGTTTGTGTTTGTGTGAGCCCATCTTTCAGGTACAGGAACGGCTTCAGGCACAGTGAGCCATAGCGAGCAGCCCCGGGCGTGGAGGCCCGGGGCGAGCAGCCCCGGGCGTGGAGGCCCGGGGCGAGCAGCCCCGGGCCTGGAGGCCCGGGGCGAGCAGCCCCGGGCCTGGAGGCCCGGGGCGAGCAGCCCCGGGCCTGGAGGCCCGGGGCGAGCAGCCCCGGGCCTGGAGGCCCGGGGCGAGCAGCCCCGGGCCTGGAGGCCCGGGGCGAGCAGCCCCGGGCCTGGAGGCCCGGGGCGAGCAGCCCCGGGCCTGGAGGCCCGGGGCGAGCAGCCCCGGGCCTGGAGGCCCGGGGCGAGCAGCCCCGGGCCTGGAGGCCCGGGGCGAGCAGCCCCGGGCCTGGAGGCCCGGGGCGAGCAGCCCCGGGCCTGGAGGCCCGGGGCGAGCAGCCCCGGGCCTGGAGGCCCGGGGCGAGCAGCCCCGGGCCTGGAGGCCCGGGGCGAGCAGCCCCGGGCCTGGAGGCCCGGGGCGAGCAGCCCCGGGCCTGGAGGCCCGGGGCGAGCAGCCCCGGGCCTGGAGGCCCGGGGCGAGCAGCCCCGGGCCTGGAGGCCCGGGGCGAGCGGGGCACTTCCTATTTTGTGTCCCCAAACCCTCGGACCTTTCTGGGGAGTTTCTGAGCTGAGACCCCTGTGTCTGGAGCCTGTTTCTGGTTCTGTGACCCCTTTATCTCAGGTACAGGGAAAGGCTCCAGCCATGGTGAGCCATGGTAACGACTCAGGGCCTGGAGGCCGGGGCTCGTAGCAGGTGTTTGGGATTCTGGGTCTCGCATCTCTCGGTCCTAACCCGGGAGTTTCGGAGCTGAGAGGAAGGGTTTGTTGGCTTTTCAGGATTCAGGCATATGCCTCCTTGGGTTTTTGGGCTTGTTGCATAGCCCCCGGAGGGGCTGCATTGGATTCTGGGTCTCCCACTTCTCCATCCTTCCCCGTAAGTTTCTTAGTTGAGACCCCCTGGTCTGGAGGCTGTGTGGGAAACACTGACCCGTTTCTGTCGGGTACTGGGAGAGGCTTCAGCCCTGATGAGCCATGGTAAGATACAGCCCCGGGCGTGGAGGCCCGGGGCGAGTGGAGCACTATCCATTTTGTGCATCCTATCCCTCCGAACTTCCCCGGGAGATTCTGAGCAAGGAACCCAGAGCCTGGCGGGTGTTTGTGTTTGTGTGAGCCCATCTTTCAGGTACAGGAACGGCTTCAGGCACAGTGAGCCATAGCGAGCAGCCCCGGGCGTGGAGGCCCGGGGCGAGCAGCCCCGGGCGTGGAGGCCCGGGGCGAGCAGCCCCGGGCCTGGAGGCCCGGGGCGAGCAGCCCCGGGCCTGGAGGCCCGGGGCGAGCAGCCCCGGGCCTGGAGGCCCGGGGCGAGCAGCCCCGGGCCTGGAGGCCCGGGGCGAGCAGCCCCGGGCCTGGAGGCCCGGGGCGAGCAGCCCCGGGCCTGGAGGCCCGGGGCGAGCAGCCCCGGGCCTGGAGGCCCGGGGCGAGCAGCCCCGGGCCTGGAGGCCCGGGGCGAGCAGCCCCGGGCCTGGAGGCCCGGGGCGAGCAGCCCCGGGCCTGGAGGCCCGGGGCGAGCAGCCCCGGGCCTGGAGGCCCGGGGCGAGCAGCCCCGGGCCTGGAGGCCCGGGGCGAGCAGCCCCGGGCCTGGAGGCCCGGGGCGAGCAGCCCCGGGCCTGGAGGCCCGGGGCGAGCAGCCCCGGGCCTGGAGGCCCGGGGCGAGCAGCCCCGGGCCTGGAGGCCCGGGGCGAGCAGCCCCGGGCCTGGAGGCCCGGGGCGAGCAGCCCCGGGCCTGGAGGCCCGGGGCGAGCAGCCCCGGGCCTGGAGGCCCGGGGCGAGCAGCCCCGGGCCTGGAGGCCCGGGGCGAGCGGGGCACTTCCTATTTTGTGTCCCCAAACCCTCGGACCTTTCTGGGGAGTTTCTGAGCTGAGACCCCTGTGTCTGGAGCCTGTTTCTGGTTCTGTGACCCCTTTATCTCAGGTACAGGGAAAGGCTCCAGCCATGGTGAGCCATGGTAACGACTCAGGGCCTGGAGGCCGGGGCTCGTAGCAGGTGTTTGGGATTCTGGGTCTCGCATCTCTCGGTCCTAACCCGGGAGTTTCGGAGCTGAGAGGAAGGGTTTGTTGGCTTTTCAGGATTCAGGCATATGCCTCCTTGGGTTTTTGGGCTTGTTGCATAGCCCCCGGAGGGGCTGCATTGGATTCTGGGTCTCCCACTTCTCCATCCTTCCCCGTAAGTTTCTTAGTTGAGACCCCCTGGTCTGGAGGCTGTGTGGGAAACACTGACCCGTTTCTGTCGGGTACGGGGAGAGGCTTCAGCCCTGATGAGCCATGGTAAGATACAGCCCCGGGCGTGGAGGCCCGGGGCGAGTGGAGCACTATCCATTTTGTGCATCCTATCCCTCCGAACTTCCCCGGGAGATTCTGAGCAAGGAACCCAGAGCCTGGCGGGTGTTTGTGTTTGTGTGAGCCCATCTTTCAGGTACAGGAACGGCTTCAGGCACAGTGAGCCATAGCGAGCAGCCCCGGGCGTGGAGGCCCGGGGCGAGCAGCCCCGGGCGTGGAGGCCCGGGGCGAGCAGCCCCGGGCCTGGAGGCCCGGGGCGAGCAGCCCCGGGCCTGGAGGCCCGGGGCGAGCAGCCCCGGGCCTGGAGGCCCGGGGCGAGCAGCCCCGGGCCTGGAGGCCCGGGGCGAGCAGCCCCGGGCCTGGAGGCCCGGGGCGAGCAGCCCCGGGCCTGGAGGCCCGGGGCGAGCAGCCCCGGGCCTGGAGGCCCGGGGCGAGCAGCCCCGGGCCTGGAGGCCCGGGGCGAGCAGCCCCGGGCCTGGAGGCCCGGGGCGAGCAGCCCCGGGCCTGGAGGCCCGGGGCGAGCAGCCCCGGGCCTGGAGGCCCGGGGCGAGCAGCCCCGGGCCTGGAGGCCCGGGGCGAGCAGCCCCGGGCCTGGAGGCCCGGGGCGAGCAGCCCCGGGCCTGGAGGCCCGGGGCGAGCAGCCCCGGGCCTGGAGGCCCGGGGCGAGCAGCCCCGGGCCTGGAGGCCCGGGGCGAGCAGCCCCGGGCCTGGAGGCCCGGGGCGAGCAGCCCCGGGCCTGGAGGCCCGGGGCGAGCAGCCCCGGGCCTGGAGGCCCGGGGCGAGCAGCCCCGGGCCTGGAGGCCCGGGGCGAGCAGCCCCGGGCCTGGAGGCCCGGGGCGAGCAGCCCCGGGCCTGGAGGCCCGGGGCGAGCAGCCCCGGGCCTGGAGGCCCGGGGCGAGCAGCCCCGGGCCTGGAGGCCCGGGGCGAGCAGCCCCGGGCCTGGAGGCCCGGGGCGAGCAGCCCCGGGCCTGGAGGCCCGGGGCGAGCAGCCCCGGGCCTGGAGGCCCGGGGCGAGCAGCCCCGGGCCTGGAGGCCCGGGGCGAGCAGCCCCGGGCCTGGAGGCCCGGGGCGAGCAGCCCCGGGCCTGGAGGCCCGGGGCGAGCAGCCCCGGGCCTGGAGGCCCGGGGCGAGCAGCCCCGGGCCTGGAGGCCCGGGGCGAGCAGCCCCGGGCCTGGAGGCCCGGGGCAGCAGCCCGGGCCTGGAGGGGCGAGCAGGCCCGGGCCTCCCGGGGCGACAGCCCCCCTGGAGGCCCGGGGCGAGCAGCCCCGGGCCTGGAGGCCCGGGGCGAGCAGCCCCGGGCCTGGAGGCCCGGGGCGAGCAGCCCCGGGCCTGGAGGCCCGGGGCGAGCAGCCCCGGGCCTGGAGGCCCGGGGCGAGCAGCCCCGGGCCTGGAGGCCCGGGGCGAGCAGCCCCGGGCCTGGAGGCCCGGGGCGAGCAGCCCCGGGCCTGGAGGCCCGGGGCGAGCAGCCCCGGGCCTGGAGGGCCGGGGCGAGCAGCCCCGGGCCTGGAGGCCCGGGGCGAGCAGCCCCGGGCCTGGAGGCCCGGGGCGAGCAGCCCCGGGCCTGGAGGCCCGGGGCGAGCAGCCCCGGGCCTGGAGGCCCGGGGCGAGCAGCCCCGGGCCTGGAGGCCCGGGGCGAGCAGCCCCGGGCCTGGAGGCCCGGGGCGAGCAGCCCCGGGCCTGGAGGCCCGGGGCGAGCAGCCCCGGGCCTGGAGGCCCGGGGCGAGCAGCCCCGGGCCTGGAGGCCCGGGGCGAGCAGCCCCGGGCCTGGAGGCCCGGGGCGAGCAGCCCCGGGCCTGGAGGCCCGGGGCGAGCAGCCCCGGGCCTGGAGGCCCGGGGCGAGCAGCCCCGGGCCTGGAGGCCCGGGGCGAGCAGCCCCGGGCCTGGAGGCCCGGGGCGAGCAGCCCCGGGCCTGGAGGCCCGGGGCGAGCAGCCCCGGGCCTGGAGGCCCGGGGCGAGCAGCCCCGGGCCTGGAGGCCCGGGGCGAGCAGCCCCGGGCCTGGAGGCCCGGGGCGAGCAGCCCCGGGCCTGGAGGCCCGGGGCGAGCAGCCCCGGGCCTGGAGGCCCGGGGCGAGCAGCCCCGGGCCTGGAGGCCCGGGGCGAGCAGCCCCGGGCCTGGAGGCCCGGGGCGAGCAGCCCCGGGCCTGGAGGCCCGGGGCGAGCAGCCCCGGGCCTGGAGGCCCGGGGCGAGCAGCCCCGGGCCTGGAGGCCCGGGGCGAGCAGCCCCGGGCCTGGAGGCCCGGGGCGAGCAGCCCCGGGCCTGGAGGCCCGGGGCGAGCAGCCCCGGGCCTGGAGGCCCGGGGCGAGCAGCCCCGGGCCTGGAGGCCCGGGGCGAGCGGGGCCGGGCCTGGAGGCCCGGGGCGAGCAGCCCCGGGCCTGGAGGCCCGGGGCGAGCAGCCCCGGGCCTGGAGGCCCGGGGCGAGCAGCCCCGGGCCTGGAGGCCCGGGGCGAGCAGCCCCGGGCCTGGAGAGCCGGGGCGAGCAGCCCCGGGCCTGGAGGCCCGGGGCGAGCAGCCCCGGGCCTGGAGGCCCGGGGCGAGCAGCCCCGGGCCTGGGAGGCCCGGGGCGAGCAGGAAGGGCCTGGAGGCCGGCGAGCAGCCGGGTTTTTGGGCCCGGGGCATAGCCCGGGCCTGGAGGCCCGGGGCGAGCAGCCCCGGGCCTGGAGGCCCGGGGCGAGCAGCCCCGGGCCTGGAGGCCCGGGGCGAGCAGCCCCGGGCCTGGAGGCCCGGGGCGAGCAGCCCCGGGCCTGGAGGCCCGGGGCGAGCAGCCCCGGGCCTGCGAGGCCCCGGGGCGAGCAGCCCCGGGCCTGGAGGCCCGGGGCGAGCCAGCCTGGAGGCCCGGGCGAGGGCCCCGGGCACAGTGAGCCGGGGCGAGCAGCCCCGGGCCTGGAGGCCCGGGGCGAGCAGCCCCGGGCCTGGAGGCCCGGGGCGAGCAGCCCCGGGCCTGGAGGCCCGGGGCGAGCAGCCCCGGGCCTGGAGGCCCGGGGCGAGCAGCCCCGGGCCTGGAGGCCCGGGGCGAGCAGCCCCGGGCCTGGAGGCCCGGGGCGAGCAGCCCCGGGCCTGGAGGCCCGGGGCGAGCAGCCCCGGGCCTGGAGGCCCGGGGCGAGCAGCCCCGGGCCTGGAGGCCCGGGGCGAGCAGCCCCGGGCCTGGAGGCCCGGGGCGAGCAGCCCCGGGCCTGGAGGCCCGGGGCGAGCAGCCCCGGGCCTGGAGGCCCGGGGCGAGCAGCCCCGGGCCTGGAGGCCCGGGGCGAGCAGCCCCGGGCCTGGAGGCCCGGGGCGAGCAGCCCCGGGCCTGGAGGCCCGGGGCGAGCAGCCCCGGGCCTGGAGGCCCGGGGCGAGCAGCCCCGGGCCTGGAGGCCCGGGGCGAGCAGCCCCGGGCCTGGAGGCCCGGGGCGAGCAGCCCCGGGCCTGGAGGCCCGGGGCGAGCAGCCCCGGGCCTGGAGGCCCGGGGCGAGCAGCCCCGGGCCTGGAGGCCCGGGGCGAGCGGGGCACTTCCTATTTTGTGTCCCCAAACCCTCGGACCTTTCTGGGGAGTTTCTGAGCTGAGCAGCCCTGTGTCTGGAGCCTGTTTCTGGTTCTGTGACCCCTTTATCTCAGGTACAGGGAAAGGCTCCAGCCATGGTGAGCCATGGTAACGACTCAGGGCCTGGAGGCCCGGGGCTCGTAGCAGGTGTTTGGGATTCTGGGTCTCGCAGCTCTCGGTCCTAACCCGGGAGTTTCGGAGCTGAGCAGGAAGGGTTTGTTGGCTTTTCAGGATTCAGGCATATGCCTCCTTGGGTTTTTGGGCTTGTTGCATAGCCCCCGGAGGGGCTGCATTGGATTCTGGGTCTCCCACTTCTCCATCCTTCCCCGTAAGTTTCTTAGTTGAGACCCCCGGGCCTGGAGGCTGTGTGGGAAACACTGACCCGTTTCTGGAGGCCCGGGGCGAGCAGCTTCAGCCCTGGAGCCATGGTAAGCAGCCCCGGGCCTGGAGGCCCGGGGCGAGTGGAGCACTATCCATTTTGTGCATCCTATCCCTCCGAACTTCCCCGGGAGATTCTGAGCGAGGAACCCAGAGCCTGGCGGGTGTTTGTGTTTGTGTGAGCCCATCTTTCAGGTACAGGAACGGCTTCAGGCACAGTGAGCCATAGCGAGCAGCCCCGGGCCTGGAGGCCCGGGGCGAGCAGCCCCGGGCCTGGAGGCCCGGGGCGAGCAGCCCCGGGCCTGGAGGCCCGGGGCGAGCAGCCCCGGGCCTGGAGGCCCGGGGCGAGCAGCCCCGGGCCTGGAGGCCCGGGGCGAGCAGCCCCGGGCCTGGAGGCCCGGGGCGAGCAGCCCCGGGCCTGGAGGCCCGGGGCGAGCAGCCCCGGGCCTGGAGGCCCGGGGCGAGCAGCCCCGGGCCTGGAGGCCCGGGGCGAGCAGCCCCGGGCCTGGAGGCCCGGGGCGAGCAGCCCCGGGCCTGGAGGCCCGGGGCGAGCAGCCCCGGGCCTGGAGGCCCGGGGCGAGCGGGGCACTTCCTATTTTGTGTCCCCAAACCCTCGGACCTTTCTGGGGAGTTTCTGAGCTGAGACCCCTGTGTCTGGAGCCTGTTTCTGGTTCTGTGACCCCTTTATCTCAGGTACAGGGAAAGGCTCCAGCCATGGTGAGCCATGGTAACGACTCAGGGCCTGGAGGCCGGGGCTCGTAGCAGGTGTTTGGGATTCTGGGTCTCGCATCTCTCGGTCCTAACCCGGGAGTTTCGGAGCTGAGAGGAAGGGTTTGTTGGCTTTTCAGGATTCAGGCATATGCCTCCTTGGGTTTTTGGGCTTGTTGCATAGCCCCCGGAGGGGCTGCATTGGATTCTGGGTCTCCCACTTCTCCATCCTTCCCCGTAAGTTTCTTAGTTGAGACCCCCTGGTCTGGAGGCTGTGTGGGAAACACTGACCCGTTTCTGTCGGGTCCGGGGAGAGGCTTCAGCCCTGATGAGCCATGGTAAGATACAGCCCCGGGCGTGGAGGCCCGGGGCGAGTGGAGCACTATCCATTTTGTGCATCCTATCCCTCCGAACTTCCCCGGGAGATTCTGAGCAAGGAACCCAGAGCCTGGCGGGTGTTTGTGTTTGTGTGAGCCCATCTTTCAGGTACAGGAACGGCTTCAGGCACAGTGAGCCATAGCGAGCAGCCCCGGGCGTGGAGGCCCGGGGCGAGCAGCCCCGGGCGTGGAGGCCCGGGGCGAGCAGCCCCGGGCCTGGAGGCCCGGGGCGAGCAGCCCCGGGCCTGGAGGCCCGGGGCGAGCAGCCCCGGGCCTGGAGGCCCGGGGCGAGCAGCCCCGGGCCTGGAGGCCCGGGGCGAGCAGCCCCGGGCCTGGAGGCCCGGGGCGAGCAGCCCCGGGCCTGGAGGCCCGGGGCGAGCAGCCCCGGGCCTGGAGGCCCGGGGCGAGCAGCCCCGGGCCTGGAGGCCCGGGGCGAGCAGCCCCGGGCCTGGAGGCCCGGGGCGAGCAGCCCCGGGCCTGGAGGCCCGGGGCGAGCAGCCCCGGGCCTGGAGGCCCGGGGCGAGCAGCCCCGGGCCTGGAGGCCCGGGGCGAGCGGGGCACTTCCTATTTTGTGTCCCCAAACCCTCGGACCTTTCTGGGGAGTTTCTGAGCTGAGACCCCTGTGTCTGGAGCCTGTTTCTGGTTCTGTGACCCCTTTATCTCAGGTACAGGGAAAGGCTCCAGCCATGGTGAGCCATGGTAACGACTCAGGGCCTGGAGGCCGGGGCTCGTAGCAGGTGTTTGGGATTCTGGGTCTCGCATCTCTCGGTCCTAACCCGGGAGTTTCGGAGCTGAGAGGAAGGGTTTGTTGGCTTTTCAGGATTCAGGCATATGCCTCCTTGGGTTTTTGGGCTTGTTGCATAGCCCCCGGAGGGGCTGCATTGGATTCTGGGTCTCCCACTTCTCCATCCTTCCCCGTGAGTTTCTTAGTTGAGACCCCCTGGTCTGGAGGCTGTGTGGGAAACACTGACCCGTTTCTGTCGGGTCCGGGGAGAGGCTTCAGCCCTGATGAGCCATGGTAAGATACAGCCCCGGGCGTGGAGGCCCGGGGCGAGTGGAGCACTATCCATTTTGTGCATCCTATCCCTCCGAACTTCCCCGGGAGATTCTGAGCAAGGAACCCAGAGCCTGGCGGGTGTTTGTGTTTGTGTGAGCCCATCTTTCAGGTACAGGAACGGCTTCAGGCACAGTGAGCCATAGCGAGCAGCCCCGGGCGTGGAGGCCCGGGGCGAGCAGCCCCGGGCGTGGAGGCCCGGGGCGAGCAGCCCCGGGCCTGGAGGCCCGGGGCGAGCAGCCCCGGGCCTGGAGGCCCGGGGCGAGCAGCCCCGGGCCTGGAGGCCCGGGGCGAGCAGCCCCGGGCCTGGAGGCCCGGGGCGAGCAGCCCCGGGCCTGGAGGCCCGGGGCGAGCAGCCCCGGGCCTGGAGGCCCGGGGCGAGCAGCCCCGGGCCTGGAGGCCCGGGGCGAGCAGCCCCGGGCCTGGAGGCCCGGGGCGAGCAGCCCCGGGCCTGGAGGCCCGGGGCGAGCAGCCCCGGGCCTGGAGGCCCGGGGCGAGCAGCCCCGGGCCTGGAGGCCCGGGGCGAGCAGCCCCGGGCCTGGAGGCCCGGGGCGAGCAGCCCCGGGCCTGGAGGCCCGGGGCGAGCAGCCCCGGGCCTGGAGGCCCGGGGCGAGCAGCCCCGGGCCTGGAGGCCCGGGGCGAGCAGCCCCGGGCCTGGAGGCCCGGGGCGAGCAGCCCCGGGCCTGGAGGCCCGGGGCGAGCAGCCCCGGGCCTGGAGGCCCGGGGCGAGCAGCCCCGGGCCTGGAGGCCCGGGGCGAGCGGGGCACTTCCTATTTTGTGTCCCCAAACCCTCGGACCTTTCTGGGGAGTTTCTGAGCTGAGACCCCTGTGTCTGGAGCCTGTTTCTGGTTCTGTGACCCCTTTATCTCAGGTACAGGGAAAGGCTCCAGCCATGGTGAGCCATGGTAACGACTCAGGGCCTGGAGGCCGGGGCTCGTAGCAGGTGTTTGGGATTCTGGGTCTCGCATCTCTCGGTCCTAACCCGGGAGTTTCGGAGCTGAGAGGAAGGGTTTGTTGGCTTTTCAGGATTCAGGCATATGCCTCCTTGGGTTTTTGGGCTTGTTGCATAGCCCCCGGAGGGGCTGCATTGGATTCTGGGTCTCCCACTTCTCCATCCTTCCCCGTAAGTTTCTTAGTTGAGACCCCCTGGTCTGGAGGCTGTGTGGGAAACACTGACCCGTTTCTGTCGGGTCCGGGGAGAGGCTTCAGCCCTGATGAGCCATGGTAAGATACAGCCCCGGGCGTGGAGGCCCGGGGCGAGTGGAGCACTATCCATTTTGTGCATCCTATCCCTCCGAACTTCCCCGGGAGATTCTGAGCAAGGAACCCAGAGCCTGGCGGGTGTTTGTGTTTGTGTGAGCCCATCTTTCAGGTACAGGAACGGCTTCAGGCACAGTGAGCCATAGCGAGCAGCCCCGGGCGTGGAGGCCCGGGGCGAGCAGCCCCGGGCCTGGAGGCCCGGGGCGAGCAGCCCCGGGCCTGGAGGCCCGGGGCGAGCAGCCCCGGGCCTGGAGGCCCGGGGCGAGCAGCCCCGGGCCTGGAGGCCCGGGGCGAGCAGCCCCGGGCCTGGAGGCCCGGGGCGAGCAGCCCCGGGCCTGGAGGCCCGGGGCGAGCAGCCCCGGGCCTGGAGGCCCGGGGCGAGCAGCCCCGGGCCTGGAGGCCCGGGGCGAGCAGCCCCGGGCCTGGAGGCCCGGGGCGAGCAGCCCCGGGCCTGGAGGCCCGGGGCGAGCAGCCCCGGGCCTGGAGGCCCGGGGCGAGCAGCCCCGGGCCTGGAGGCCCGGGGCGAGCAGCCCCGGGCCTGGAGGCCCGGGGCGAGCAGCCCCGGGCCTGGAGGCCCGGGGCGAGCAGCCCCGGGCCTGGAGGCCCGGGGCGAGCAGCCCCGGGCCTGGAGGCCCGGGGCGAGCAGCCCCGGGCCTGGAGGCCCGGGGCGAGCAGCCCCGGGCCTGGAGGCCCGGGGCGAGCAGCCCCGGGCCTGGAGGCCCGGGGCGAGCAGCCCCGGGCCTGGAGGCCCGGGGCGAGCGGGGCACTTCCTATTTTGTGTCCCCAAACCCTCGGACCTTTCTGGGGAGTTTCTGAGCTGAGACCCCTGTGTCTGGAGCCTGTTTCTGGTTCTGTGACCCCTTTATCTCAGGTACAGGGAAAGGCTCCAGCCATGGTGAGCCATGGTAACGACTCAGGGCCTGGAGGCCCGGGGCGTAGCAGCCCCGGGCCTGGAGGCCCGGGGCGAGCAGCCCCGGGCCTAACCCGGGAGTTTCGGAGCTGAGAGGAAGGGTTTGTTGGCTTTTCAGGATTCAGGCAGCCTCCTTGGGTTTTTGGGCTTGTTGCATAGCCCCCGGAGGGGCTGCATTGGATTCTGGGTCTCCCACCTCCGCTGAGCACCCCCGGGCCTGGAGGCCCGGGGCGAGCAGCCCCGGGCCTGGAGGCCCGGGGCGAGCAGCTTCAGCCCTGATGAGGCCCGGGGCGAGATACAGCCCCGGGCCTGGAGGCCCGGGGCGAGCAGCCCCTGTGCATCCTATCCCTCCGAACTTCCCCGGAGTTCTGAGCAGAACCCCGGGCCTGGAGGCCGGGGCGAGCAGCCCATCTTTCAGGTACAGGAACGGCTTCAGGCACAGTGAGCCGGGGCGAGCAGCCCCGGGCCTGGAGGCCCGGGGCGAGCAGCCCCGGGCCTGGAGGCCCGGGGCGAGCAGCCCCGGGCCTGGAGGCCCGGGGCGAGCAGCCCCGGGCCTGGAGGCCCGGGGCGAGCAGCCCCGGGCCTGGAGGCCCGGGGCGAGCAGCCCCGGGCCTGGAGGCCCGGGGCGAGCAGCCCCGGGCCTGGAGGCCCGGGGCGAGCAGCCCCGGGCCTGGAGGCCCGGGGCGAGCAGCCCCGGGCCTGGAGGCCCGGGGCGAGCAGCCCCGGGCCTGGAGGCCCGGGGCGAGCAGCCCCGGGCCTGGAGGCCCGGGGCGAGCAGCCCCGGGCCTGGAGGCCCGGGGCGAGCAGCCCCGGGCCTGGAGGCCCGGGGCGAGCAGCCCCGGGCCTGGAGGCCCGGGGCGAGCAGCCCCGGGCCTGGAGGCCCGGGGCGAGCAGCCCCGGGCCTGGAGGCCCGGGGCGAGCAGCCCCGGGCCTGGAGGCCCGGGGCGAGCAGCCCCGGGCCTGGAGGCCCGGGGCGAGCAGCCCCGGGCCTGGAGGCCCGGGGCGAGCAGCCCCGGGCCTGGAGGCCCGGGGCGAGCAGCCCCGGGCCTGGAGGCCCGGGGCGAGCAGCCCCGGGCCTGGAGGCCCGGGGCGAGCAGCCCCGGGCCTGGAGGCCCGGGGCGAGCAGCCCCGGGCCTGGAGGCCCGGGGCGAGCAGCCCCGGGCCTGGAGGCCCGGGGCGAGCAGCCCCGGGCCTGGAGGCCCGGGGCGAGCAGCCCCGGGCCTGGAGGCCCGGGGCGAGCAGCCCCGGGCCTGGAGGCCCGGGGCGAGCAGCCCCGGGCCTGGAGGCCCGGGGCGAGCAGCCCCGGGCCTGGAGGCCCGGGGCGAGCAGCCCCGGGCCTGGAGGCCCGGGGCGAGCAGCCCCGGGCCTGGAGGCCCGGGGCGAGCAGCCCCGGGCCTGGAGGCCCGGGGCGAGCAGCCCCGGGCCTGGAGGCCCGGGGCGAGCAGCCCCGGGCCTGGAGGCCCGGGGCGAGCAGCCCCGGGCCTGGAGGCCCGGGGCGAGCAGCCCCGGGCCTGGAGGCCCGGGGCGAGCAGCCCCGGGCCTGGAGGCCCGGGGCGAGCAGCCCCGGGCCTGGAGGCCCGGGGCGAGCAGCCCCGGGCCTGGAGGCCCGGGGCGAGCAGCCCCGGGCCTGGAGGCCCGGGGCGAGCAGCCCCGGGCCTGGAGGCCCGGGGCGAGCAGCCCCGGGCCTGGAGGCCCGGGGCGAGCAGCCCCGGGCCTGGAGGCCCGGGGCGAGCAGCCCCGGGCCTGGAGGCCCGGGGCGAGCAGCCCCGGGCCTGGAGGCCCGGGGCGAGCAGCCCCGGGCCTGGAGGCCCGGGGCGAGCAGCCCCGGGCCTGGAGGCCCGGGGCGAGCAGCCCCGGGCCTGGAGGCCCGGGGCGAGCAGCCCCGGGCCTGGAGGCCCGGGGCGAGCAGCCCCGGGCCTGGAGGCCCGGGGCGAGCAGCCCCGGGCCTGGAGGCCCGGGGCGAGCAGCCCCGGGCCTGGAGGCCCGGGGCGAGCAGCCCCGGGCCTGGAGGCCCGGGGCGAGCAGCCCCGGGCCTGGAGGCCCGGGGCGAGCGGGGCACTTCCTATTTTGTGTCCCCAAACCCTCGGACCTTTCTGGGGAGTTTCTGAGCTGAGACCCCTGTGTCTGGAGCCTGTTTCTGGTTCTGTGACCCCTTTATCTCAGGTACAGGGAAAGGCTCCAGCCATGGTGAGCCATGGTAACGACTCAGGGCCTGGAGGCCGGGGCTCGTAGCAGGTGTTTGGGATTCTGGGTCTCGCATCTCTCGGTCCTAACCCGGGAGTTTCGGAGCTGAGAGGAAGGGTTTGTTGGCTTTTCAGGATTCAGGCATATGCCTCCTTGGGTTTTTGGGCTTGTTGCATAGCCCCCGGAGGGGCTGCATTGGATTCTGGGTCTCCCACTTCTCCATCCTTCCCCGTGAGTTTCTTAGTTGAGACCCCCTGGTCTGGAGGCTGTGTGGGAAACACTGACCCGTTTCTGTCGGGTACTGGGAGAGGCTTCAGCCCTGATGAGCCATGGTAAGATACAGCCCCGGGCGTGGAGGCCTGGGGCGAGTGGAGCACTATCCATTTTGTGCATCCTATCCCTCCGAACTTCCCCGGGAGATTCTGAGCAAGGAACCCAGAGCCTGGCGGGTGTTTGTGTTTGTGTGAGCCCATCTTTCAGGTACAGGAACGGCTTCAGGCACAGTGAGCCATAGCGAGCAGCCCCGGGCGTGGAGGCCCGGGGCGAGCAGCCCCGGGCGTGGAGGCCCGGGGCGAGCAGCCCCGGGCCTGGAGGCCCGGGGCGAGCAGCCCCGGGCCTGGAGGCCCGGGGCGAGCAGCCCCGGGCCTGGAGGCCCGGGGCGAGCAGCCCCGGGCCTGGAGGCCCGGGGCGAGCAGCCCCGGGCCTGGAGGCCCGGGGCGAGCAGCCCCGGGCCTGGAGGCCCGGGGCGAGCAGCCCCGGGCCTGGAGGCCCGGGGCGAGCAGCCCCGGGCCTGGAGGCCCGGGGCGAGCAGCCCCGGGCCTGGAGGCCCGGGGCGAGCAGCCCCGGGCCTGGAGGCCCGGGGCGAGCGGGGCACTTCCTATTTTGTGTCCCCAAACCCTCGGACCTTTCTGGGGAGTTTCTGAGCTGAGACCCCTGTGTCTGGAGCCTGTTTCTGGTTCTGTGACCCCTTTATCTCAGGTACAGGGAAAGGCTCCAGCCATGGTGAGCCATGGTAACGACTCAGGGCCTGGAGGCCGGGGCTCGTAGCAGGTGTTTGGGATTCTGGGTCTCGCATCTCTCGGTCCTAACCCGGGAGTTTCGGAGCTGAGAGGAAGGGTTTGTTGGCTTTTCAGGATTCAGGCATATGCCTCCTTGGGTTTTTGGGCTTGTTGCATAGCCCCCGGAGGGGCTGCATTGGATTCTGGGTCTCCCACTTCTCCATCCTTCCCCGTGAGTTTCTTAGTTGAGACCCCCTGGTCTGGAGGCTGTGTGGGAAACACTGACCCGTTTCTGTCGGGTACTGGGAGAGGCTTCAGCCCTGATGAGCCATGGTAAGATACAGCCCCGGGCGTGGAGGCCTGGGGCGAGTGGAGCACTATCCATTTTGTGCATCCTATCCCTCCGAACTTCCCCGGGAGATTCTGAGCAAGGAACCCAGAGCCTGGCGGGTGTTTGTGTTTGTGTGAGCCCATCTTTCAGGTACAGGAACGGCTTCAGGCACAGTGAGCCATAGCGAGCAGCCCCGGGCGTGGAGGCCCGGGGCGAGCAGCCCCGGGCGTGGAGGCCCGGGGCGAGCAGCCCCGGGCCTGGAGGCCCGGGGCGAGCAGCCCCGGGCCTGGAGGCCCGGGGCGAGCAGCCCCGGGCCTGGAGGCCCGGGGCGAGCAGCCCCGGGCCTGGAGGCCCGGGGCGAGCAGCCCCGGGCCTGGAGGCCCGGGGCGAGCAGCCCCGGGCCTGGAGGCCCGGGGCGAGCAGCCCCGGGCCTGGAGGCCCGGGGCGAGCAGCCCCGGGCCTGGAGGCCCGGGGCGAGCAGCCCCGGGCCTGGAGGCCCGGGGCGAGCAGCCCCGGGCCTGGAGGCCCGGGGCGAGCAGCCCCGGGCCTGGAGGCCCGGGGCGAGCAGCCCCGGGCCTGGAGGCCCGGGGCGAGCAGCCCCGGGCCTGGAGGCCCGGGGCGAGCAGCCCCGGGCCTGGAGGCCCGGGGCGAGCAGCCCCGGGCCTGGAGGCCCGGGGCGAGCAGCCCCGGGCCTGGAGGCCCGGGGCGAGCAGCCCCGGGCCTGGAGGCCCGGGGCGAGCAGCCCCGGGCCTGGAGGCCCGGGGCGAGCAGCCCCGGGCCTGGAGGCCCGGGGCGAGCAGCCCCGGGCCTGGAGGCCCGGGGCGAGCAGCCCCGGGCCTGGAGGCCCGGGGCGAGCAGCCCCGGGCCTGGAGGCCCGGGGCGAGCAGCCCCGGGCCTGGAGGCCCGGGGCGAGCAGCCCCGGGCCTGGAGGCCCGGGGCGAGCAGCCCCGGGCCTGGAGGCCCGGGGCGAGCAGCCCCGGGCCTGGAGGCCCGGGGCGAGCAGCCCCGGGCCTGGAGGCCCGGGGCGAGCGGGGCACTTCCTATTTTGTGTCCCCAAACCCTCGGACCTTTCTGGGGAGTTTCTGAGCTGAGACCCCTGTGTCTGGAGCCTGTTTCTGGTTCTGTGACCCCTTTATCTCAGGTACAGGGAAAGGCTCCAGCCATGGTGAGCCATGGTAACGACTCAGGGCCTGGAGGCCGGGGCTCGTAGCAGGTGTTTGGGATTCTGGGTCTCGCATCTCTCGGTCCTAACCCGGGAGTTTCGGAGCTGAGAGGAAGGGTTTGTTGGCTTTTCAGGATTCAGGCATATGCCTCCTTGGGTTTTTGGGCTTGTTGCATAGCCCCCGGAGGGGCTGCATTGGATTCTGGGTCTCCCACTTCTCCATCCTTCCCCGTAAGTTTCTTAGTTGAGACCCCCTGGTCTGGAGGCTGTGTGGGAAACACTGACCCGTTTCTGTCGGGTACTGGGAGAGGCTTCAGCCCTGATGAGCCATGGTAAGATACAGCCCCGGGCGTGGAGGCCCGGGGCGAGTGGAGCACTATCCATTTTGTGCATCCTATCCCTCCGAACTTCCCCGGGAGATTCTGAGCAAGGAACCCAGAGCCTGGCGGGTGTTTGTGTTTGTGTGAGCCCATCTTTCAGGTACAGGAACGGCTTCAGGCACAGTGAGCCATAGCGAGCAGCCCCGGGCGTGGAGGCCCGGGGCGAGCAGCCCCGGGCGTGGAGGCCCGGGGCGAGCAGCCCCGGGCGTGGAGGCCCGGGGCGAGCAGCCCCGGGCGTGGAGGCCCGGGGCGAGCAGCCCCGGGCCTGGAGGCCCGGGGCGAGCAGCCCCGGGCCTGGAGGCCCGGGGCGAGCAGCCCCGGGCCTGGAGGCCCGGGGCGAGCAGCCCCGGGCCTGGAGGCCCGGGGCGAGCAGCCCCGGGCCTGGAGGCCCGGGGCGAGCAGCCCCGGGCCTGGAGGCCCGGGGCGAGCAGCCCCGGGCCTGGAGGCCCGGGGCGAGCAGCCCCGGGCCTGGAGGCCCGGGGCGAGCAGCCCCGGGCCTGGAGGCCCGGGGCGAGCGGGGCACTTCCTATTTTGTGTCCCCAAACCCTCGGACCTTTCTGGGGAGTTTCTGAGCTGAGACCCCTGTGTCTGGAGCCTGTTTCTGGTTCTGTGACCCCTTTATCTCAGGTACAGGGAAAGGCTCCAGCCATGGTGAGCCATGGTAACGACTCAGGGCCTGGAGGCCGGGGCTCGTAGCAGGTGTTTGGGATTCTGGGTCTCGCATCTCTCGGTCCTAACCCGGGAGTTTCGGAGCTGAGAGGAAGGGTTTGTTGGCTTTTCAGGATTCAGGCATATGCCTCCTTGGGTTTTTGGGCTTGTTGCATAGCCCCCGGAGGGGCTGCATTGGATTCTGGGTCTCCCACTTCTCCATCCTTCCCCGTAAGTTTCTTAGTTGAGACCCCCTGGTCTGGAGGCTGTGTGGGAAACACTGACCCGTTTCTGTCGAGGCCCGGGGAGAGGCTTCAGCCCTGATGAGCCATGGTAAGATACAGCCCCGGGCGTGGAGGCCCGGGGCGAGTGGAGCACTATCCATTTTGTGCATCCTATCCCTCCGAACTTCCCCGGGAGATTCTGAGCAAGGAACCCAGAGCCTGGCGGGTGTTTGTGTTTGTGTGAGCCCATCTTTCAGGTACAGGAACGGCTTCAGGCACAGTGAGCCATAGCGAGCAGCCCCGGGCCTGGAGGCCCGGGGCGAGCAGCCCCGGGCCTGGAGGCCCGGGGCGAGCAGCCCCGGGCCTGGAGGCCCGGGGCGAGCAGCCCCGGGCCTGGAGGCCCGGGGCGAGCAGCCCCGGGCCTGGAGGCCCGGGGCGAGCAGCCCCGGGCCTGGAGGCCCGGGGCGAGCAGCCCCGGGCCTGGAGGCCCGGGGCGAGCAGCCCCGGGCCTGGAGGCCCGGGGCGAGCGGGGCACTTCCTATTTTGTGTCCCCAAACCCTCGGACCTTTCTGGGGAGTTTCTGAGCTGAGACCCCTGTGTCTGGAGCCTGTTTCTGGTTCTGTGACCCCTTTATCTCAGGTACAGGGAAAGGCTCCAGCCATGGTGAGCCATGGTAACGACTCAGGGCCTGGAGGCCGGGGCTCGTAGCAGGTGTTTGGGATTCTGGGTCTCGCATCTCTCGGTCCTAACCCGGGAGTTTCGGAGCTGAGAGGAAGGGTTTGTTGGCTTTTCAGGATTCAGGCATATGCCTCCTTGGGTTTTTGGGCTTGTTGCATAGCCCCCGGAGGGGCTGCATTGGATTCTGGGTCTCCCACTTCTCCATCCTTCCCCGTAAGTTTCTTAGTTGAGACCCCCTGGTCTGGAGGCTGTGTGGGAAACACTGACCCGTTTCTGGAGGCCCGGGGAGAGGCTTCAGCCCTGATGAGCCATGGTAAGATACAGCCCCGGGCGTGGAGGCCCGGGGCGAGTGGAGCCCCATTTTGTGCATCCTATCCCTCCGAACTTCCCCGGGAGATTCTGAGCAAGGAACCCAGAGCCTGGCGGGTGTTTGTTTGTGTGAGCCCATCTTTCAGGTACAGGAACGGCTTCAGGCACAGTGAGCCATAGCGAGCAGCCCCGGGCCTGGAGGCCCGGGGCGAGCAGCCCCGGGCCTGGAGGCCCGGGGCGAGCAGCCCCGGGCCTGGAGGCCCGGGGCGAGCAGCCCCGGGCCTGGAGGCCCGGGGCGAGCAGCCCCGGGCCTGGAGGCCCGGGGCGAGCAGCCCCGGGCCTGGAGGCCCGGGGCGAGCAGCCCCGGGCCTGGAGGCCCGGGGCGAGCAGCCCCGGGCCTGGAGGCCCGGGGCGAGCAGCCCCGGGCCTGGAGGCCCGGGGCGAGCAGCCCCGGGCCTGGAGGCCCGGGGCGAGCAGCCCCGGGCCTGGAGGCCCGGGGCGAGCAGCCCCGGGCCTGGAGGCCCGGGGCGAGCAGCCCCGGGCCTGGAGGCCCGGGGCGAGCAGCCCCGGGCCTGGAGGCCCGGGGCGAGCAGCCCCGGGCCTGGAGGCCCGGGGCGAGCAGCCCCGGGCCTGGAGGCCCGGGGCGAGCAGCCCCGGGCCTGGAGGCCCGGGGCGAGCAGCCCCGGGCCTGGAGGCCCGGGGCGAGCAGCCCCGGGCCTGGAGGCCCGGGGCGAGCAGCCCCGGGCCTGGAGGCCCGGGGCGAGCAGCCCCGGGCCTGGAGGCCCGGGGCGAGCAGCCCCGGGCCTGGAGGCCCGGGGCGAGCAGCCCCGGGCCTGGAGGCCCGGGGCGAGCAGCCCCGGGCCTGGAGGCCCGGGGCGAGCAGCCCCGGGCCTGGAGGCCCGGGGCGAGCAGCCCCGGGCCTGGAGGCCCGGGGCGAGCAGCCCCGGGCCTGGAGGCCCGGGGCGAGCAGCCCCGGGCCTGGAGGCCCGGGGCGAGCAGCCCCGGGCCTGGAGGCCCGGGGCGAGCAGCCCCGGGCCTGGAGGCCCGGGGCGAGCAGCCCCGGGCCTGGAGGCCCGGGGCGAGCAGCCCCGGGCCTGGAGGCCCGGGGCGAGCAGCCCCGGGCCTGGAGGCCCGGGGCGAGCAGCCCCGGGCCTGGAGGCCCGGGGCGAGCAGCCCCGGGCCTGGAGGCCCGGGGCGAGCAGCCCCGGGCCTGGAGGCCCGGGGCGAGCAGCCCCGGGCCTGGAGGCCCGGGGCGAGCAGCCCCGGGCCTGGAGGCCCGGGGCGAGCAGCCCCGGGCCTGGAGGCCCGGGGCGAGCAGCCCCGGGCCTGGAGGCCCGGGGCGAGCAGCCCCGGGCCTGGAGGCCCGGGGCGAGCAGCCCCGGGCCTGGAGGCCCGGGGCGAGCAGCCCCGGGCCTGGAGGCCCGGGGCGAGCAGCCCCGGGCCTGGAGGCCCGGGGCGAGCAGCCCCGGGCCTGGAGGCCCGGGGCGAGCAGCCCCGGGCCTGGAGGCCCGGGGCGAGCAGCCCCGGGCCTGGAGGCCCGGGGCGAGCAGCCCCGGGCCTGGAGGCCCGGGGCGAGCAGCCCCGGGCCTGGAGGCCCGGGGCGAGCAGCCCCGGGCCTGGAGGCCCGGGGCGAGCAGCCCCGGGCCTGGAGGCCCGGGGCGAGCAGCCCCGGGCCTGGAGGCCCGGGGCGAGCAGCCCCGGGCCTGGAGGCCCGGGGCGAGCAGCCCCGGGCCTGGAGGCCCGGGGCGAGCAGCCCCGGGCCTGGAGGCCCGGGGCGAGCAGCCCCGGGCCTGGAGGCCCGGGGCGAGCAGCCCCGGGCCTGGAGGCCCGGGGCGAGCAGCCCCGGGCCTGGAGGCCCGGGGCGAGCAGCCCCGGGCCTGGAGGCCCGGGGCGAGCAGCCCCGGGCCTGGAGGCCCGGGGCGAGCAGCCCCGGGCCTGGAGGCCCGGGGCGAGCAGCCCCGGGCCTGGAGGCCCGGGGCGAGCAGCCCCGGGCCTGGAGGCCCGGGGCGAGCAGCCCCGGGCCTGGAGGCCCGGGGCGAGCAGCCCCGGGCCTGGAGGCCCGGGGCGAGCAGCCCCGGGCCTGGAGGCCCGGGGCGAGCAGCCCCGGGCCTGGAGGCCCGGGGCGAGCAGCCCCGGGCCTGGAGGCCCGGGGCGAGCAGCCCCGGGCCTGGAGGCCCGGGGCGAGCAGCCCCGGGCCTGGAGGCCCGGGGCGAGCAGCCCCGGGCCTGGAGGCCCGGGGCGAGCAGCCCCGGGCCTGGAGGCCCGGGGCGAGCAGCCCCGGGCCTGGAGGCCCGGGGCGAGCAGCCCCGGGCCTGGAGGCCCGGGGCGAGCAGCCCCGGGCCTGGAGGCCCGGGGCGAGCAGCCCCGGGCCTGGAGGCCCGGGGCGAGCAGCCCCGGGCCTGGAGGCCCGGGGCGAGCAGCCCCGGGCCTGGAGGCCCGGGGCGAGCAGCCCCGGGCCTGGAGGCCCGGGGCGAGCAGCCCCGGGCCTGGAGGCCCGGGGCGAGCAGCCCCGGGCCTGGAGGCCCGGGGCGAGCAGCCCCGGGCCTGGAGGCCCGGGGCGAGCAGCCCCGGGCCTGGAGGCCCGGGGCGAGCAGCCCCGGGCCTGGAGGCCCGGGGCGAGCAGCCCCGGGCCTGGAGGCCCGGGGCGAGCAGCCCCGGGCCTGGAGGCCCGGGGCGAGCAGCCCCGGGCCTGGAGGCCCGGGGCGAGCAGCCCCGGGCCTGGAGGCCCGGGGCGAGCAGCCCCGGGCCTGGAGGCCCGGGGCGAGCAGCCCCGGGCCTGGAGGCCCGGGGCGAGCAGCCCCGGGCCTGGAGGCCCGGGGCGAGCAGCCCCGGGCCTGGAGGCCCGGGGCGAGCAGCCCCGGGCCTGGAGGCCCGGGGCGAGCAGCCCCGGGCCTGGAGGCCCGGGGCGAGCAGCCCCGGGCCTGGAGGCCCGGGGCGAGCAGCCCCGGGCCTGGAGGCCCGGGGCGAGCAGCCCCGGGCCTGGAGGCCCGGGGCGAGCAGCCCCGGGCCTGGAGGCCCGGGGCGAGCAGCCCCGGGCCTGGAGGCCCGGGGCGAGCAGCCCCGGGCCTGGAGGCCCGGGGCGAGCAGCCCCGGGCCTGGAGGCCCGGGGCGAGCAGCCCCGGGCCTGGAGGCCCGGGGCGAGCAGCCCCGGGCCTGGAGGCCCGGGGCGAGCAGCCCCGGGCCTGGAGGCCCGGGGCGAGCAGCCCCGGGCCTGGAGGCCCGGGGCGAGCAGCCCCGGGCCTGGAGGCCCGGGGCGAGCAGCCCCGGGCCTGGAGGCCCGGGGCGAGCAGCCCCGGGCCTGGAGGCCCGGGGCGAGCAGCCCCGGGCCTGGAGGCCCGGGGCGAGCAGCCCCGGGCCTGGAGGCCCGGGGCGAGCAGCCCCGGGCCTGGAGGCCCGGGGCGAGCAGCCCCGGGCCTGGAGGCCCGGGGCGAGCAGCCCCGGGCCTGGAGGCCCGGGGCGAGCAGCCCCGGGCCTGGAGGCCCGGGGCGAGCAGCCCCGGGCCTGGAGGCCCGGGGCGAGCAGCCCCGGGCCTGGAGGCCCGGGGCGAGCAGCCCCGGGCCTGGAGGCCCGGGGCGAGCAGCCCCGGGCCTGGAGGCCCGGGGCGAGCAGCCCCGGGCCTGGAGGCCCGGGGCGAGCAGCCCCGGGCCTGGAGGCCCGGGGCGAGCAGCCCCGGGCCTGGAGGCCCGGGGCGAGCAGCCCCGGGCCTGGAGGCCCGGGGCGAGCAGCCCCGGGCCTGGAGGCCCGGGGCGAGCAGCCCCGGGCCTGGAGGCCCGGGGCGAGCAGCCCCGGGCCTGGAGGCCCGGGGCGAGCAGCCCCGGGCCTGGAGGCCCGGGGCGAGCAGCCCCGGGCCTGGAGGCCCGGGGCGAGCGGGGCACTTCCTATTTTGTGTCCCCAAACCCTCGGACCTTTCTGGGGAGTTTCTGAGCTGAGACCCCTGTGTCTGGAGCCTGTTTCTGGTTCTGTGACCCCTTTATCTCAGGTACAGGGAAAGGCTCCAGCCATGGTGAGCCATGGTAACGACTCAGGGCCTGGAGGCCGGGGCTCGTAGCAGGTGTTTGGGATTCTGGGTCTCGCATCTCTCGGTCCTAACCCGGGAGTTTCGGAGCTGAGAGGAAGGGTTTGTTGGCTTTTCAGGATTCAGGCATATGCCTCCTTGGGTTTTTGGGCTTGTTGCATAGCCCCCGGAGGGGCTGCATTGGATTCTGGGTCTCCCACTTCTCCATCCTTCCCCGTAAGTTTCTTAGTTGAGACCCCCTGGTCTGGAGGCTGTGTGGGAAACACTGACCCGTTTCTGTCGGGTACTGGGAGAGGCTTCAGCCCTGATGAGCCATGGTAAGATACAGCCCCGGGCGTGGAGGCCTGGGGCGAGTGGAGCACTATCCATTTTGTGCATCCTATCCCTCCGAACTTCCCCGGGAGATTCTGAGCAAGGAACCCAGAGCCTGGCGGGTGTTTGTGTTTGTGTGAGCCCATCTTTCAGGTACAGGAACGGCTTCAGGCACAGTGAGCCATAGCGAGCAGCCCCGGGCGTGGAGGCCCGGGGCGAGCAGCCCCGGGCGTGGAGGCCCGGGGCGAGCAGCCCCGGGCCTGGAGGCCCGGGGCGAGCAGCCCCGGGCCTGGAGGCCCGGGGCGAGCAGCCCCGGGCCTGGAGGCCCGGGGCGAGCAGCCCCGGGCCTGGAGGCCCGGGGCGAGCAGCCCCGGGCCTGGAGGCCCGGGGCGAGCAGCCCCGGGCCTGGAGGCCCGGGGCGAGCAGCCCCGGGCCTGGAGGCCCGGGGCGAGCAGCCCCGGGCCTGGAGGCCCGGGGCGAGCAGCCCCGGGCCTGGAGGCCCGGGGCGAGCAGCCCCGGGCCTGGAGGCCCGGGGCGAGCAGCCCCGGGCCTGGAGGCCCGGGGCGAGCAGCCCCGGGCCTGGAGGCCCGGGGCGAGCAGCCCCGGGCCTGGAGGCCCGGGGCGAGCAGCCCCGGGCCTGGAGGCCCGGGGCGAGCAGCCCCGGGCCTGGAGGCCCGGGGCGAGCAGCCCCGGGCCTGGAGGCCCGGGGCGAGCAGCCCCGGGCCTGGAGGCCCGGGGCGAGCAGCCCCGGGCCTGGAGGCCCGGGGCGAGCAGCCCCGGGCCTGGAGGCCCGGGGCGAGCAGCCCCGGGCCTGGAGGCCCGGGGCGAGCAGCCCCGGGCCTGGAGGCCCGGGGCGAGCAGCCCCGGGCCTGGAGGCCCGGGGCGAGCAGCCCCGGGCCTGGAGGCCCGGGGCGAGCAGCCCCGGGCCTGGAGGCCCGGGGCGAGCAGCCCCGGGCCTGGAGGCCCGGGGCGAGCAGCCCCGGGCCTGGAGGCCCGGGGCGAGCAGCCCCGGGCCTGGAGGCCCGGGGCGAGCAGCCCCGGGCCTGGAGGCCCGGGGCGAGCAGCCCCGGGCCTGGAGGCCCGGGGCGAGCAGCCCCGGGCCTGGAGGCCCGGGGCGAGCAGCCCCGGGCCTGGAGGCCCGGGGCGAGCAGCCCCGGGCCTGGAGGCCCGGGGCGAGCAGCCCCGGGCCTGGAGGCCCGGGGCGAGCAGCCCCGGGCCTGGAGGCCCGGGGCGAGCAGCCCCGGGCCTGGAGGCCCGGGGCGAGCAGCCCCGGGCCTGGAGGCCCGGGGCGAGCAGCCCCGGGCCTGGAGGCCCGGGGCGAGCAGCCCCGGGCCTGGAGGCCCGGGGCGAGCAGCCCCGGGCCTGGAGGCCCGGGGCGAGCAGCCCCGGGCCTGGAGGCCCGGGGCGAGCAGCCCCGGGCCTGGAGGCCCGGGGCGAGCAGCCCCGGGCCTGGAGGCCCGGGGCGAGCAGCCCCGGGCCTGGAGGCCCGGGGCGAGCAGCCCCGGGCCTGGAGGCCCGGGGCGAGCAGCCCCGGGCCTGGAGGCCCGGGGCGAGCAGCCCCGGGCCTGGAGGCCCGGGGCGAGCAGCCCCGGGCCTGGAGGCCCGGGGCGAGCAGCCCCGGGCCTGGAGGCCCGGGGCGAGCAGCCCCGGGCCTGGAGGCCCGGGGCGAGCAGCCCCGGGCCTGGAGGCCCGGGGCGAGCAGCCCCGGGCCTGGAGGCCCGGGGCGAGCAGCCCCGGGCCTGGAGGCCCGGGGCGAGCAGCCCCGGGCCTGGAGGCCCGGGGCGAGCAGCCCCGGGCCTGGAGGCCCGGGGCGAGCAGCCCCGGGCCTGGAGGCCCGGGGCGAGCAGCCCCGGGCCTGGAGGCCCGGGGCGAGCAGCCCCGGGCCTGGAGGCCCGGGGCGAGCGGGGCACTTCCTATTTTGTGTCCCCAAACCCTCGGACCTTTCTGGGGAGTTTCTGAGCTGAGACCCCTGTGTCTGGAGCCTGTTTCTGGTTCTGTGACCCCTTTATCTCAGGTACAGGGAAAGGCTCCAGCCATGGTGAGCCATGGTAACGACTCAGGGCCTGGAGGCCGGGGCTCGTAGCAGGTGTTTGGGATTCTGGGTCTCGCATCTCTCGGTCCTAACCCGGGAGTTTCGGAGCTGAGAGGAAGGGTTTGTTGGCTTTTCAGGATTCAGGCATATGCCTCCTTGGGTTTTTGGGCTTGTTGCATAGCCCCCGGAGGGGCTGCATTGGATTCTGGGTCTCCCACTTCTCCATCCTTCCCCGTGAGTTTCTTAGTTGAGACCCCCTGGTCTGGAGGCTGTGTGGGAAACACTGACCCGTTTCTGTCGGGTACTGGGAGAGGCTTCAGCCCTGATGAGCCATGGTAAGATACAGCCCCGGGCGTGGAGGCCCGGGGCGAGTGGAGCACTATCCATTTTGTGCATCCTATCCCTCCGAACTTCCCCGGGAGATTCTGAGCAAGGAACCCAGAGCCTGGCGGGTGTTTGTGTTTGTGTGAGCCCATCTTTCAGGTACAGGAACGGCTTCAGGCACAGTGAGCCATAGCGAGCAGCCCCGGGCGTGGAGGCCCGGGGCGAGCAGCCCCGGGCGTGGAGGCCCGGGGCGAGCAGCCCCGGGCCTGGAGGCCCGGGGCGAGCAGCCCCGGGCCTGGAGGCCCGGGGCGAGCAGCCCCGGGCCTGGAGGCCCGGGGCGAGCAGCCCCGGGCCTGGAGGCCCGGGGCGAGCAGCCCCGGGCCTGGAGGCCCGGGGCGAGCAGCCCCGGGCCTGGAGGCCCGGGGCGAGCAGCCCCGGGCCTGGAGGCCCGGGGCGAGCAGCCCCGGGCCTGGAGGCCCGGGGCGAGCAGCCCCGGGCCTGGAGGCCCGGGGCGAGCAGCCCCGGGCCTGGAGGCCCGGGGCGAGCAGCCCCGGGCCTGGAGGCCCGGGGCGAGCAGCCCCGGGCCTGGAGGCCCGGGGCGAGCAGCCCCGGGCCTGGAGGCCCGGGGCGAGCAGCCCCGGGCCTGGAGGCCCGGGGCGAGCGGGGCACTTCCTATTTTGTGTCCCCAAACCCTCGGACCTTTCTGGGGAGTTTCTGAGCTGAGACCCCTGTGTCTGGAGCCTGTTTCTGGTTCTGTGACCCCTTTATCTCAGGTACAGGGAAAGGCTCCAGCCATGGTGAGCCATGGTAACGACTCAGGGCCTGGAGGCCGGGGCTCGTAGCAGGTGTTTGGGATTCTGGGTCTCGCATCTCTCGGTCCTAACCCGGGAGTTTCGGAGCTGAGAGGAAGGGTTTGTTGGCTTTTCAGGATTCAGGCATATGCCTCCTTGGGTTTTTGGGCTTGTTGCATAGCCCCCGGAGGGGCTGCATTGGATTCTGGGTCTCCCACTTCTCCATCCTTCCCCGTGAGTTTCTTAGTTGAGACCCCCTGGTCTGGAGGCTGTGTGGGAAACACTGACCCGTTTCTGTCGGGTACTGGGAGAGGCTTCAGCCCTGATGAGCCATGGTAAGATACAGCCCCGGGCGTGGAGGCCCGGGGCGAGCGGAGCACTACCCATTTTGTGCATCCTATCCCTCCGAACTTCCCCGGAGATTCTGAGCAGGGAACCCAGAGCCTGGCGGGTGTTTGTGTTTGTGTGAGCCCATCTTTCAGGTACAGGAACGGCTTCAGGCACAGTGAGCCATAGCGAGCAGCCCCGGGCGTGGAGGCCCGGGGCGAGCAGCCCCGGGCGTGGAGGCCCGGGGCGAGCAGCCCCGGGCGTGGAGGCCCGGGGCGAGCAGCCCCGGGCCTGGAGGCCCGGGGCGAGCAGCCCCGGGCCTGGAGGCCCGGGGCGAGCAGCCCCGGGCCTGGAGGCCCGGGGCGAGCAGCCCCGGGCCTGGAGGCCCGGGGCGAGCAGCCCCGGGCCTGGAGGCCCGGGGCGAGCAGCCCCGGGCCTGGAGGCCCGGGGCGAGCAGCCCCGGGCCTGGAGGCCCGGGGCGAGCAGCCCCGGGCCTGGAGGCCCGGGGCGAGCAGCCCCGGGCCTGGAGGCCCGGGGCGAGCAGCCCCGGGCCTGGAGGCCCGGGGCGAGCAGCCCCGGGCCTGGAGGCCCGGGGCGAGCAGCCCCGGGCCTGGAGGCCCGGGGCGAGCAGCCCCGGGCCTGGAGGCCCGGGGCGAGCAGCCCCGGGCCTGGAGGCCCGGGGCGAGCAGCCCCGGGCCTGGAGGCCCGGGGCGAGCAGCCCCGGGCCTGGAGGCCCGGGGCGAGCAGCCCCGGGCCTGGAGGCCCGGGGCGAGCGGGGCACTTCCTATTTTGTGTCCCCAAACCCTCGGACCTTTCTGGGGAGTTTCTGAGCTGAGACCCCTGTGTCTGGAGCCTGTTTCTGGTTCTGTGACCCCTTTATCTCAGGTACAGGGAAAGGCTCCAGCCATGGTGAGCCATGGTAACGACTCAGGGCCTGGAGGCCGGGGCTCGTAGCAGGTGTTTGGGATTCTGGGTCTCGCATCTCTCGGTCCTAACCCGGGAGTTTCGGAGCTGAGAGGAAGGGTTTGTTGGCTTTTCAGGATTCAGGCATATGCCTCCTTGGGTTTTTGGGCTTGTTGCATAGCCCCCGGAGGGGCTGCATTGGATTCTGGGTCTCCCACTTCTCCATCCTTCCCCGTAAGTTTCTTAGTTGAGACCCCCTGGTCTGGAGGCTGTGTGGGAAACACTGACCCGTTTCTGTCGGGTACAGGGAGAGGCTTCAGCCCTGATGAGCCATGGTAAGATACAGCCCCGGGCGTGGAGGCCCGGGGCGAGTGGAGCACTACCCATTTTGTGCATCCTATCCCTCCGAACTTCCCCGGAGATTCTGAGCAGGGAACCCAGAGCCTGGCGGGTGTTTGTGTTTGTGTGAGCCCATCTTTCAGGTACAGGAACGGCTTCAGGCACAGTGAGCCATAGCGAGCAGCCCCGGGCGTGGAGGCCCGGGGCGAGCAGCCCCGGGCGTGGAGGCCCGGGGCGAGCAGCCCCGGGCCTGGAGGCCCGGGGCGAGCAGCCCCGGGCCTGGAGGCCCGGGGCGAGCAGCCCCGGGCCTGGAGGCCCGGGGCGAGCAGCCCCGGGCCTGGAGGCCCGGGGCGAGCAGCCCCGGGCCTGGAGGCCCGGGGCGAGCGGGGCACTTCCTATTTTGTGTCCCCAAACCCTCGGACCTTTCTGGGGAGTTTCTGAGCTGAGACCCCTGTGTCTGGAGCCTGTTTCTGGTTCTGTGACCCCTTTATCTCAGGTACAGGGAAAGGCTCCAGCCATGGTGAGCCATGGTAACGACTCAGGGCCTGGAGGCCGGGGCTCGTAGCAGGTGTTTGGGATTCTGGGTCTCGCATCTCTCGGTCCTAACCCGGGAGTTTCGGAGCTGAGAGGAAGGGTTTGTTGGCTTTTCAGGATTCAGGCATATGCCTCCTTGGGTTTTTGGGCTTGTTGCATAGCCCCCGGAGGGGCTGCATGGGATTCTGGGTCTCCCACTTCTCCATCCTTCCCCGTAAGTTTCTTAGTTGAGACCCCCTGGTCTGGAGGCTGTGTGGGAAACACTGACCCGTTTCTGTCGGGTACGGGGAGAGGCTTCAGCCCTGATGAGCCATGGTAAGATACAGCCCCGGGCGTGGAGGCCCGGGGCGAGCGGAGCCCCATTTTGTGCATCCTATCCCTCCGAACTTCCCCGGAGATTCTGAGCAGGGAACCCAGAGCCTGGCGGGTGTTTGTTTGTGTGAGCCCATCTTTCAGGTACAGGAACGGCTTCAGGCACAGTGAGCCATAGCGAGCAGCCCCGGGCGTGGAGGCCCGGGGCGAGCAGCCCCGGGCCTGGAGGCCCGGGGCGAGCAGCCCCGGGCCTGGAGGCCCGGGGCGAGCAGCCCCGGGCCTGGAGGCCCGGGGCGAGCAGCCCCGGGCCTGGAGGCCCGGGGCGAGCAGCCCCGGGCCTGGAGGCCCGGGGCGAGCGGGGCACTTCCTATTTTGTGTCCCCAAACCCTCGGACCTTTCTGGGGAGTTTCTGAGCTGAGACCCCTGTGTCTGGAGCCTGTTTCTGGTTCTGTGACCCCTTTATCTCAGGTACAGGGAAAGGCTCCAGCCATGGTGAGCCATGGTAACGACTCAGGGCCTGGAGGCCGGGGCTCGTAGCAGGTGTTTGGGATTCTGGGTCTCGCATCTCTCGGTCCTAACCCGGGAGTTTCGGAGCTGAGAGGAAGGGTTTGTTGGCTTTTCAGGATTCAGGCATATGCCTCCTTGGGTTTTTGGGCTTGTTGCATAGCCCCGGAGGGGCTGCATTGGATTCTGGGTCTCCCACTTCTCCATCCTTCCCCGTAAGTTTCTTAGTTGAGACCCCCTGGTCTGGAGGCTGTGTGGGAAACACTGACCCGTTTCTGTCGGGTACAGGGAGAGGCTTCAGCCCTGATGAGCCATGGTAAGATACAGCCCCGGGCGTGGAGGCCCGGGGCGAGTGGAGCACTATCCATTTTGTGCATCCTATCCCTCCGAACTTCCCCGGGAGATTCTGAGCAAGGAACCCAGAGCCTGGCGGGTGTTTGTGTTTGTGTGAGCCCATCTTTCAGGTACAGGAACGGCTTCAGGCACAGTGAGCCATAGCGAGCAGCCCCGGGCGTGGAGGCCCGGGGCGAGCAGCCCCGGGCGTGGAGGCCCGGGGCGAGCAGCCCCGGGCGTGGAGGCCCGGGGCGAGCAGCCCCGGGCGTGGAGGCCCGGGGCGAGCAGCCCCGGGCCTGGAGGCCCGGGGCGAGCAGCCCCGGGCCTGGAGGCCCGGGGCGAGCAGCCCCGGGCCTGGAGGCCCGGGGCGAGCAGCCCCGGGCCTGGAGGCCCGGGGCGAGCAGCCCCGGGCCTGGAGGCCCGGGGCGAGCAGCCCCGGGCCTGGAGGCCCGGGGCGAGCAGCCCCGGGCCTGGAGGCCCGGGGCGAGCAGCCCCGGGCCTGGAGGCCCGGGGCGAGCAGCCCCGGGCCTGGAGGCCCGGGGCGAGCAGCCCCGGGCCTGGAGGCCCGGGGCGAGCAAACCCTCGGGCCTGGAGGCCCGGGGCGAGCAGCCCCGGGCCTGGACTCAGGCCCGGGGCGAGCAGCCCCAGCCATGGTGAGCCGGGGCGAGCAGCCCCGGGCCTGGAGGCCCGGGGCGAGCAGCCCCGGGCCTGGAGGCCCGGGGCGAGCAGCCCCGGGCCTGGAGGCCCGGGGCGAGCAGCCCCGGGCCTGGAGGCCCGGGGCGAGCAGCCCCGGGCCTGGAGGCCCGGGGCGAGCAGCCCCGGGCCTGGAGGCCCGGGGCGAGCAGCCCCGGGCCTGGAGGCCCGGGGCGAGCAGCCCCGGGCCTGGAGGGTGGAGGCCCGGGGCGAGCAGCCCCGGGCCTGGAGGCCCGGGGCGAGCAGCCCCGGGCCTGGAGGCCCGGGGCGAGCAGCCCCGGGCCTGGAGGCCCGGGGCGAGCAGCCCCGGGCCTGGAGGCCCGGGGCGAGCAGCCCCGGGCCTGGAGGCCCGGGGCGAGCAGCCCCGGGCCTGGAGGCCCGGGGCGAGCAGCCCCGGGCCTGGAGGCCCGGGGCGAGCAGCCCCGGGCCTGGAGGCCCGGGGCGAGCAGCCCCGGGCCTGGAGGCCCGGGGCGAGCAGCCCCGGGCCTGGAGGCCCGGGGCGAGCAGCCCCGGGCCTGGAGGCCCGGGGCGAGCAGCCCCGGGCCTGGAGGCCCGGGGCGAGCAGCCCCGGGCCTGGAGGCCCGGGGCGAGCAGCCCCGGGCCTGGAGGCCCGGGGCGAGCAGCCCCGGGCCTGGAGGCCCGGGGCGAGCAGCCCCGGGCCTGGAGGCCCGGGGCGAGCAGCCCCGGGCCTGGAGGCCCGGGGCGAGCAGCCCCGGGCCTGGAGGCCCGGGGCGAGCAGCCCCGGGCCTGGAGGCCCGGGGCGAGCAGCCCCGGGCCTGGAGGCCCGGGGCGAGCAGCCCCGGGCCTGGAGGCCCGGGGCGAGCAGCCCCGGGCCTGGAGGCCCGGGGCGAGCAGCCCCGGGCCTGGAGGCCCGGGGCGAGCAGCCCCGGGCCTGGAGGCCCGGGGCGAGCAGCCCCGGGCCTGGAGGCCCGGGGCGAGCAGCCCCGGGCCTGGAGGCCCGGGGCGAGCGGGGCACTTCCTATTTTGTGTCCCCAAACCCTCGGACCTTTCTGGGGAGTTTCTGAGCTGAGACCCCTGTGTCTGGAGCCTGTTTCTGGTTCTGTGACCCCTTTATCTCAGGTACAGGGAAAGGCTCCAGCCATGGTGAGCCATGGTAACGACTCAGGGCCTGGAGGCCGGGGCTCGTAGCAGGTGTTTGGGATTCTGGGTCTCGCATCTCTCGGTCCTAACCCGGGAGTTTCGGAGCTGAGAGGAAGGGTTTGTTGGCTTTTCAGGATTCAGGCATATGCCTCCTTGGGTTTTTGGGCTTGTTGCATAGCCCCCGGAGGGGCTGCATTGGATTCTGGGTCTCCCACTTCTCCATCCTTCCCCGTGAGTTTCTTAGTTGAGACCCCCTGGTCTGGAGGCTGTGTGGGAAACACTGACCCGTTTCTGTCGGGTACTGGGAGAGGCTTCAGCCCTGATGAGCCATGGTAAGATACAGCCCCGGGCGTGGAGGCCTGGGGCGAGTGGAGCACTATCCATTTTGTGCATCCTATCCCTCCGAACTTCCCCGGGAGATTCTGAGCAAGGAACCCAGAGCCTGGCGGGTGTTTGTGTTTGTGTGAGCCCATCTTTCAGGTACAGGAACGGCTTCAGGCACAGTGAGCCATAGCGAGCAGCCCCGGGCGTGGAGGCCCGGGGCGAGCAGCCCCGGGCGTGGAGGCCCGGGGCGAGCAGCCCCGGGCCTGGAGGCCCGGGGCGAGCAGCCCCGGGCCTGGAGGCCCGGGGCGAGCAGCCCCGGGCCTGGAGGCCCGGGGCGAGCAGCCCCGGGCCTGGAGGCCCGGGGCGAGCAGCCCCGGGCCTGGAGGCCCGGGGCGAGCAGCCCCGGGCCTGGAGGCCCGGGGCGAGCAGCCCCGGGCCTGGAGGCCCGGGGCGAGCAGCCCCGGGCCTGGAGGCCCGGGGCGAGCAGCCCCGGGCCTGGAGGCCCGGGGCGAGCAGCCCCGGGCCTGGAGGCCCGGGGCGAGCGGGGCACTTCCTATTTTGTGTCCCCAAACCCTCGGACCTTTCTGGGGAGTTTCTGAGCTGAGACCCCTGTGTCTGGAGCCTGTTTCTGGTTCTGTGACCCCTTTATCTCAGGTACAGGGAAAGGCTCCAGCCATGGTGAGCCATGGTAACGACTCAGGGCCTGGAGGCCGGGGCTCGTAGCAGGTGTTTGGGATTCTGGGTCTCGCATCTCTCGGTCCTAACCCGGGAGTTTCGGAGCTGAGAGGAAGGGTTTGTTGGCTTTTCAGGATTCAGGCATATGCCTCCTTGGGTTTTTGGGCTTGCTGCATAGCCCCTGGAGGGGCTGCATTGGATTCTGTGTCTCCCACTTCTCCATCCTTCCCCGTAAGTTTCTTAGTTGAGACCCCCTGGTCTGGAGGCTGTGTGGGAAACACTGACCCGTTTCTGTCGGGTACAGGGAGAGGCTTCAGCCCTGATGAGCCATGGTAAGATACAGCCCCGGGCGTGGAGGCCCGGGGCGAGTGGAGCACTATCCATTTTGTGCATCCTATCCCTCCGAACTTCCCCGGGAGATTCTGAGCAGGGAACCCAGAGCCTGGCGGGTGTTTGTGTTTGTGTGAGCCCATCTTTCAGGTACAGGAACGGCTTCAGGCACAGTGAGCCATAGCGAGCAGCCCCGGGCGTGGAGCTGGAGGCCCGGGGCGAGCAGCCCCGGGCGTGGAGGCCCGGGGCGAGCAGCCCCGGGCGTGGAGGCCCGGGGCGAGCAGCCCCGGGCGTGGAGGCCCGGGGCGAGCAGCCCCGGGCGTGGAGGCCCGGGGCGAGCAGCCCCGGGCGTGGAGGCCCGGGGCGAGCAGCCCCGGGCCTGGAGGCCCGGGGCGAGCAGCCCCGGGCCTGGAGGCCCGGGGCGAGCAGCCCCGGGCCTGGAGGCCCGGGGCGAGCAGCCCCGGGCCTGGAGGCCCGGGGCGAGCAGCCCCGGGCCTGGAGGCCCGGGGCGAGCAGCCCCGGGCCTGGAGGCCCGGGGCGAGCAGCCCCGGGCCTGGAGGCCCGGGGCGAGCAGCCCCGGGCCTGGAGGCCCGGGGCGAGCGGGGCACTTCCTATTTTGTGTCCCCAAACCCTCGGACCTTTCTGGGGAGTTTCTGAGCTGAGACCCCTGTGTCTGGAGCCTGTTTCTGGTTCTGTGACCCCTTTATCTCAGGTACAGGGAAAGGCTCCAGCCATGGTGAGCCATGGTAACGACTCAGGGCCTGGAGGCCGGGGCTCGTAGCAGGTGTTTGGGATTCTGGGTCTCGCATCTCTCGGTCCTAACCCGGGAGTTTCGGAGCTGAGAGGAAGGGTTTGTTGGCTTTTCAGGATTCAGGCATATGCCTCCTTGGGTTTTTGGGCTTGCTGCATAGCCCCCGGAGGGGCTGCATTGGATTCTGTGTCTCCCACTTCTCCATCCTTCCCCGTAAGTTTCTTAGCTGAGACCCCCTGGTCTGGAGGCTGTGTGGGAAACACTGACCCGTTTCTGTCGGGTACAGGGAGAGGCTTCAGCCCTGATGAGCCATGGTAAGATACAGCCCCGGGCGTGGAGGCCTGGGGCGAGCAGGAGCACTATCCATTTTGTGCATCCTATCCCTCCGAACTTCCCCGGGAGATTCTGAGCAGGGAACCCAGAGCCTGGCGGGTGTTTGTGTTTGTGTGAGCCCATCTTTCAGGTACAGGAACGGCTTCAGGCACAGTGAGCCATAGCGAGCAGCCCCGGGCGTGGAGGCCCGGGGCGAGCAGCCCCGGGCGTGGAGGCCCGGGGCGAGCAGCCCCGGGCGTGGAGGCCCGGGGCGAGCAGCCCCGGGCGTGGAGGCCCGGGGCGAGCAGCCCCGGGCGTGGAGGCCCGGGGCGAGCAGCCCCGGGCGTGGAGGCCCGGGGCGAGCAGCCCCGGGCGTGGAGGCCCGGGGCGAGCAGCCCCGGGCGTGGAGGCCCGGGGCGAGCAGCCCCGGGCGTGGAGGCCCGGGGCGAGCAGCCCCGGGCGTGGAGGCCCGGGGCGAGCAGCCCCGGGCGTGGAGGCCCGGGGCGAGCAGCCCCGGGCCTGGAGGCCCGGGGCGAGCAGCCCCGGGCCTGGAGGCCCGGGGCGAGCAGCCCCGGGCCTGGAGGCCCGGGGCGAGCAGCCCCGGGCCTGGAGGCCCGGGGCGAGCAGCCCCGGGCCTGGAGGCCCGGGGCGAGCGGGGCACTTCCCATTTTGTGTCCCCAATCCCTCCCACCTTTCTGGGGAGTTTCTGAGCTGAGAACCCAGTGTCTGGAGACTGTTTCTGGTTCTGTGACCCCTTTATCTCAGGTACAGGGAACGGCTCCAGCCATGGTGAGCCATGGGAATGACTCAGGGCCTGGAGGCCGGGGCTCGTAGCAGGTGTTTGGGATTCTGGGTCTCGCATCCCTCGGTCCTAACCCGGGAGTTTCGGAGCTGAGAGGAAGGGTTTGTTGGCTTTTCAGGATTCAGGCATATGCCTCCTAGGGATTTTGTGCTTGCTGCATAGCCCCTGGAGGGGCTGCATGGCATTCTGTGTCTCCCACTTCTCCATCCTTCCCCGTAAGTTTCTTAGCTGAGACCCCCTGGTCTGGAGGCTGTGTGGGAAACACTGACCCGTTTCTGTGGGGTACAGGGAGAGGCTTCAGCCCTGATGAGCCATGGTAAGATACAGCCCTGGGCGTGGAGGCCCCGGTCGAGCAGGAGCACAACCCATTTTGTGCAACCTATCCCTCCGAACTTCCCCGAGGATTTCTGAGCAGGGAACCCAGAGCCTGGCGGGTGTATGTATTGGTGTGAGCCCATCTTTCAGGTACAGGAACGCTTCAGCATAGTGAGCCATAGCGAGCAGCCCCGGGCGTGGAGGCCCGGGGCGAGCAGCCCCGGGCGTGGAGGCCCGGGGCGAGCAGCCCCGTGTGAGGAGGCCCCGGGCGAGCAGCCCGTGGAGAGGAGGCCTGGGGCGAGCGGGGCACTTCCTATCTTTAGTCTCCAATCCATCAGACCTTTCCGGGGAGTTTCTCAGCTGAGACCCTAGTGTCTGGAGTCTGTTTCAGGTTCTGTGACCCCTTTCTCTCAGGTAAAGGGAGCGGCTTCAGCCAAGGTGTCCCATCGTAATGACTCAGGGCCTCAGGCCGGGGTTCCTAGCAGGTGTTTGGGATTCTGGGTCTCGCATCCCTCGGTCCTAACCCGGGAGTTTCGGAGCTGACAGGAAGAGTTTGTTGGCTTTTTAGGATTCAGGCCTATGTTTCCTTGGGATTTTGAGTTCGCTGCATAGCCCCTGGAGGGGCTACTTGGGATTCTGTCTCCCACTTCTCCAACCTTCCCTGTAAGTTTCTTAGCTGAGACCCCCTGGTCTGGAGGCTGTGTGGGATACCGTGACCCGTTTCTCTCAGGTACAGGGGAAGGCAACAGGCATGATGAGGCATGGTATGAGACAGCCTCGGGCGAGGAGGCCCCAGGGCTAGCGGGGCACTTCCTATTCTCTGTCTCCAAACCATCGGACCTTTCTGGGGAGTTTCTCAGCTGAGACCCCAGTGTCTGGAGGCTGTTTCGTGTTCTCTGACCCCTTTCTCTCAGTTAAAGGGACCGGCTTCAGCCGTCTTGAGCCGTGGTAATGACTCAGGCCCTGGAGGCCAGGGGTCGTAGCAGGTGTTTGGGATTCTGGGTCTCGCATCCCTCGGTCCTAACCTGGGAGTTTCTGAGGTGAGAGGAAGGGTTTGTTCGCTTTTTAGGATTCAGGCGTATGTTGCCTTGGGATTTTGTGCTCGCTGCATAGCTTCTGGAGGGGCTGCTTGGGATTCTGTGTCTCCCACTTCTCCAACCTTCCCCCAAAGTTTCTCAGCTGAGACCCCATGGTGTGGAGGCTGTGTGGGATACTCTGACCCATTTCTCTCAGGTACAGGGAGTGGCTTCAGCCATGGTGACCCATGGTAATGACTCAGGGCCTGGAGGCCGGGGCTCGTAGCAGGTGTTTGGGATTCTGTGTCTCCCATCCCTCGGTTTTATCCCGGGAGTTTCTGAGCTGAGAGGAATGGTTTGTTGGCTTTTTAGGATTCAGGCATATGTCTCTTTGGGATTTTGTGCTCGCTGCATAGCCGCTGGAGGGGCTGCTTGGGATTCTTTGTCTCCGACTTCTCTAAACTTCCGGGTATGTTTCTCAGCTCATACCCCATGGTCTGGAGCCTGTGTGAGAAACACTGACCCATTTCTGTCGGGTACAGGGAGAGGCTTCAGCCCTGATGAGCCATGGTAAGATACAGCCCCGGGCGTGGAGGCCCGGGGCGAGCAGGAGCACTACCCATTTTGTGCATCCTATCCCTCCGAACTTCCCCGGGAGTTTCTGAGAAGGGAACCCAGAGCCTGGCGGGTGTTTGTGTTTGTGAGACCCCTTCTCTCAGGTACAGGAACGGCTTCAGCCATAGTGAGCCATAGCAGGCTGCCCCGGGCGTGGAGGCCCCGGGGCAAGCAGCCCCGGGCGAGGAGCCCCTGGGCGAGCAGCCCCGGGGCGAGGAGTCCCGGGGTGAGCCTGGAGGCCCGGGGCGAGCAGGGCCACTACCAATTCTGTGTCTCCAATCCCTCGGAACTTGCCCGGGAGTTTCTGAGCAGGGATCCCAGGGTCTGCCGGTGTTTGTGATTGTGTGACCCCATTCTCTCAGGTACAGGGAGTGGCCTCAGCCGTGGAAAGCCATGGTAATTGACTCCCGGCCTCGAAGCCGGGTCTCACAGTAGCTGATTGGGATTGTGTGTCTGGCATCCATCTGACCTATCTCGGGAATTTCTGAGCTGAGACCACAGGGTTTTTTGTGTCTAACTTATGTCTCCCTTGGGATTTTGTGCTCGCGCACATCCCTGGATGGGCTGCTTGGGTTTCTGTGTCTCTCTGATTTCTGGGACCATTTCCGGGAGATTCTAAGCTGAGACCCCAGGTTCTGGTATTCTGTGACCCCTTTCTCTCAGGTACAGGGAGCGGCTTCAGCCATGGTGAGCCATGGTAATTGACTAAGGGCCTGGAAGCCACAGCTCATAGCAGTTGTTTGGGATTCTGTGTCTGGCATTCCTCGGTCCTAACCCGGGACTTTCGGACCTGAGACCACAAGGTTTGTTGGCTTTTGGGATTCAGGCATATGTCTCGCTTGGGATTTTGTGCTCACTGCACAGCCGCTGGAGGGTCTGCATGGGATTCTGTGTCTCCCACTACTCGAACCTTTCCCGGAAGTTTCCTAGCTGAGACCCCATGGTCAGGAGGCTGCATTCAGGTACAGGGAGAGGCTTCAGGCATGATGAGCCATGGTAAGTGACAGCCCCGGACGAGGAGGCCCGAGGTGAGCAGCCCCTGGTGAGGAGGCCCAGAGAGGATCAGCCATGATGAGCCATGGTAAGTGACAGCCACGGGTGAGGAGGATGCTCAATTGCAGGGTTAGGGATTGAGGCAGGCTTAACTTTTGGTGGAGGGTCCCGGTTCGGGGTACGGTTAGTGTTAGGGTAAGGTCCCATGAGGCTCCCGGCACCGAACACACAACAGGGCAGTGGTCTCCCCGAAGGGCTGAGTTGAGGGCACAAGGGACGGTGCCGGCCAGGATCTGTCTTTGGCTGCCACGGCCACAAACTTCAATTGGCCCCTGGTCGAGGAGACTTCCGGAATCCTCTCGGGCAGGTGCAGCCGGGTGTGGGAAACGACATGGTGAGCTTCCAGTTTCCATGGCGAGTCAGCCTCCACCGCTTCTGGACCCCAGGCGCGTGGTATTTTCTGACGTTGGAATTGGGTCCCCATGGGGAGAGAGCCTTAGCTAGGGTTACGGTTCTGTCCAGGGACATTGCCAGGGCTGTAGCGACTCCCGTCTCATGATCTCCCTCGAGGGGTGAAGTGAGGGCCCATGCCAGAAGGCGGCTCAATTGCAGGGTTAGGGTTTGGGGCAGGCTTAGGTTTCGGTGGAGGGTCACGGTTCGGGGTAGGGTTAGGGTTAGGGTTAGCTCCCAGGAGGCTCCAGACGCCGAACCCACAACAGGGCAGTGGTCTCCCCAAGGGCTGAGATGAGGGCACAAGGGACGGTGCCTGTCAGGGTGCGGCTTTGTCTGCAAAGGCCACACACGTTGATCACCCCTGGTCGAGGAGGCCTCCGGAATCCTCTCCCGAGCTGCAGCCGGGCCTGGGAAACGACATGGTGGTCCTCCAGGTTCCCTGCCAAGTCGTCCTGCACCGCTTCTGGACCCCAGGCATGTGGAGTTGTCAGACGTTGGAATTGGGTCCCCATGGGGAGAGAGCCTTAGCTATGGTTCGGGTTCGAACCAGGGACGTCGCCAGGGCCGAAGTGACTCTGGTCTCATGATCTCCCTCGAGGGCTGAAGTGAGGGCCCATGCCAGAAGTCAGCTCAATTGCAGGGTTAGGGATCGAGGCAGGCTTAGGTTTCGGTGGAGGTTCCTGGTTTGGGATAGGGGTAAGGTTAGGGTTATGTCCCAGGAGGCTCCAGGCGCCGAACCCACAGCAGGGCCGTGGTCTCCCCGAAGGGCTGAGTTGAGGGCACAAGGGACGGTGCCGGTCAGGATCCCTCTTTGGCTGCCAAAGCCACACGCGTCCTTAAGCCCCTGGGCGAGGAGGCCTCCGGAATCCTCTAGGGCAGCTGCAGCGGGCCTGGGAAACGACATGGTGAGCTTCCAGGTTCCTTGCCGAGTCAGCCTGCACCGCTTCTGGAACCCAGGCGCGTGATGCTGTCAGACGTTGGAATTGGGTCCCCATGAGGGGAGAGCCTTAGCTAGGGTTAGGGTTCGGGCCAGGGACGTCGCCAGGGCTGAAGCGACTCCGGTCTCGTGATCTCCCTCGAGGGCTGAAGTGAGGGCCCATGCCAGAAGGCGGCTCAAATGCAGGATTAGGGATCGAGGCAGGCTTAGGTTTCGGGGAGGGTCCCGGTTCGGGGTAGGGTTAGGGTTAGGGTTAGGTCCCAGGAGGTTCCAGGCGCCGAACCCACAGCAGGGCAGTGTTCTCCCCGAAAGGCTGAGTTGAGGGCACATGGGACGGTGCCGGTCAGGATCCGTCTTTGGCTGTCAAGGCCACAAACTTCAATCGGCCCCTGGTCGAGGAGGCCTCCGGAATCCTTTCGCACTGCTGCACCCAGGCCTCGGAAACGACATGGTGAGCTTCCAGGTTCCATGCCGAGTCAGCTTGCACCGCTTCTGGACCCCAGGCCCGTGGTGTTGTCAGACGTTCGAATTGGGGCCCCATGGGGACTGAGCCTTAGCTCTGTTAGAGTTCGGTCCACGGACGTAGCCTGTGCCGAAGCGACTCCAGTCTTGTGATCTCCCTCGAGGGCTGAAGTAAGGGCCCATGCCAGAAGTCAGCTCAATTCCAGGGTTAGGTATCAAGGCAGGCTTAGGTTTCGGTGGAGGGTCCCGGTTCAGGGTAGGGTAGGTTTAGGGTTAGGTCCCCGCAGGCTCCAGGCGCCGAACCCTCAGCAGGGCAGTGGTGTCCCCAAAGGGCTGAACTGAGGGCACAAGGGATGGTTCTGTGCAGGATCTGTCTTTGGCTGCCTTGGCCACAGACGACGATTTGCCCCTGGTCGAGGAGGCCTCCAGAATCCTCTTAGTAGCTGCAGCCGGGCCTGGGAAATGACATGGTGAGCTTCTAGGTTCCATGCCGATTCAGCCTGCATCGCTTATGGACCCCAGGTGCGTGGTGTTGTCAGATGTTGGAATTGGGTCCCCATGGGGGAGAGCCTTAGCCTGGGTTAGGGTTCGGTCCAGGGACGTCGCCATGGAGGTGGCATAGGGAGATGGGTTAAATGGGTGATGGACTATGGAGGGCACTAGTAGTGAGGATCACTGGGTGTTGTATGTAAGTGATGGATGACTACATTCTTTACCTGAAGCTAACATTTCACTGCATGTTAACCAACTGGAATTTAAATAAAAACTTGAAAAAATGAGTACTAAAAAAACACATAAATACGTTTAAACTAAACTAAATAAATACATGTTAAAAAGGAAAAAGGAAACTCAGGTGATGATGTCAATAGACACAGAAAAAGCGTTCTGAGAAAATTTGGTATCCATTTGTGGTAAAAATCTCTTTAAAATTCTGTGTAGAAGGGTCCGATCTCAACATAACAAAGGCCATGTATGTGAAGCCAACAGCTAATGTCATACTCAGTAGTGAAATTGTTAAAGATTTTCCGCTAAGATCAGGCACAAGACAAGGATGCCCTAGATATGTGAAGGGGATTGGATGATGCAGGCTTCTGGTTATGCAATGAATGACTCAGATAGAAGATATAGGATAGGGCACATAGAGAATGGTACTGGAGTAGTGATGCATGGTGACAGATGATAGCTACACCTGTATTAGCATAGCAGAATGTATACATTTGCCAATGACTATGTTTTTCATATGAAACTAATGTAACGTAGTGTGTCAGCTATTCCCAAATAACATGTTGTTTTTTTTTTAACTAGGTAAAGGACTGAAATAAAAAGTTTAATGTAAAAGAACCTATTAATATCTAATCAAGAAATGCAGTGAAGTTCCAAACTATAAAGTCACCATATCAAATTCTGTATCATTCCTATACACTAACCCAATTATCTGAGAAGAAGTAAAGAAAACAATCCCATTTACAATAGCATCAAAAACAATAAAAATT
This sequence comes from Felis catus, assembly GCF_018350175.1. Lineage (NCBI taxonomy): Eukaryota > Metazoa > Chordata > Mammalia > Carnivora > Felidae > Felis > Felis catus. Next base: position 90,884 of record NW_025408521.1, on the reverse strand, counting down.
ATAGCAATACCATTAGCCAAGGAAATGAAAATCTCTCTACAGAAAACTATAAAACCTGTGTGCAGAAATGGAAGAAATTCAATTTGGGTGAAAGAAAGGGGAGAACACACAAGTCAGTGAAAAGCCATCCCATGTCCAACTTTCGGAGGAATTAATACAGATACAATGTCCATATTACCCAAAGCCATCTAGAGATTCAGTGCAATCTCTATCAAGACTCCGATGCAATATTTATGCAATTAGAAAATCATATCCTAAAATTTATTTGGAACCACAAAAAGACCCCATGTAGCCAACGCAAGAAAGAACAAAACAGGAGGCATCCACCTTCTTGATTTCAAGCGTCATTCTAACACAAAGAAATCAATTATGTCACTGGCATAAGCACACACACAAGACAATGGAACAGAAATTGAGAGCCCAAACTAAACCCATGCATCACAGTCACCTAGTATTCGACAAGGGAGTCAATAATACACAGTGGAGAAGAGTAGTCTTTTGAATAACTGGTGCTGGGAACATTGGATATTCACAAGTATAAGAACAAAGTTTAGCACAGTATAATACACCACTCCCTAGAGAGTGAAAGGAAGAAATAGAGAGAGATGTGGTTAGAGAGAAACAGAGACAAAGAGGAAGTACAAGAAGGAAAGTAGAGACCTGGTCTGGTATGTGGACACGGTTAGATGGGCCAGGGGAGAGGGGATGTAGGAAGTGGCTCTGAGTGCTGGGGCAGAAAGGGCTTCTATCATGGGCATCAGGGTTCCATGGCCCCAAGACTCCAACATCCCTGGGTCCAAGTTCTGCAGAGGCCATTGGAATTGAAAAGATGGGTCGCCCTCATTTCTTCTGGAATTGTGAGGTTCAGCCTCACGTTCTGTCATGGAGAGGGATGTCTTGAGGGAGAGTGTGCTGCTCTTTGGCAGGTAAACTCCATAGCCTGCCCTGTGGGGAGGTGTCCCAGGGCCATCTCCCTCAGTGCCCCAGGCTCTGTTGGATTTCCCCCCTCCCCCGCCAGCCTGCCTTCCTCAAGTTCTGAACCCAGGCATCAGGCATTGCGTTGCCCCCAGGTCCTGCAGTCTGGACCTGGCAGAGGTGGACTAGTAATATTGGTAAAAAAAAAAAAAAAAAAAAAAATATATATATATATATATATATATATATATATATATATTTGACAATAAGGTACACATCCTCCCTCTGGGACTAGCGGTGTGCATCCAAATCATAGGTTGCTATCCTCCTCTCCACAACCAATCTGAGGAATCCAGAAGGTAAGTGGACCCTTTCAAACACCCTAGTCTTCTCTTACATGAAATTCAAAGACATTTTCTTGACCCAGCTTTCTTTTAGTTCTGAAGAGATGGCAATTAGTCATTGAAGGCATAATAGTCCTATAGGAAATTGACCTATATGACGGATGGACATTATTTCATCCATCCGTATCCCTAAAGCACATTTCATTGGAAATATTAGCCAAGGATACACACTGTAAATTCACAACTGATGTGTAGCTCCCTGTAAGTTGCATTCTGACGTTGTCACATATGTGTCATCAAAGATGTTATTCGTGACTTTTCAGATAAGCTTTCAACACCAGGAAGGTGATGTTAGAGAATCTGGTATGAATGGAAATTCGCAGATTCTCAATGAGGAATGATTTTTCATTTTTAATGTTTCTTTTTTTGAGAGAACCCGAGCTGGGGAGGGGGATAGAGTGGGAGACACCGAATAGGAGGCAGGCTCAAGGCTCTGAGCTCTCAGGACAGAGCTTGATGCGGGGCTCAAACTCATGGACTGCCAAATCCTGACTTGACTCAAAGTCGGACGCTTAACCGACTAAGCCACCCAAGGGCCCCTGGAAGGATAGTTTAGTGGCAAAGAAGAAGAAATTAAAGATAGTGTAAAGGATGTCTATTTTTAATTGAAATATTGTTCACATATTCGTTGTGTTAGTTTTAGGCATACATTGTAGTCATTCCATATGTCTCTACATTATGTTGTACTCAACCACAAGTGTAGCTATCCTGTGAAAGCATGCAACAATATTGTTACAAGATTGACTCCATTCCATTGGCTGTCCCTTGTATCCCTAGGACTCATTCACTCCATAGCTGGACGCCGGTATCTCTCTCTCTCAAAGGTGTCCATTCTTTATCTAACCTAAGTATTTTGGTGGTAAACAAAATTACGTCTTGTTCAGCATGTGTAAATCGGTGGTCTATTTTTCTGTGAATATTGCTTAAAACATTACAAATGATGTCGTTACGTTAATAAATTCGGTTTCATTCTTCACTCACAAGAAAGAGAAGGAAAAGATTTTGGGTCCCAGGCCCTGTCACTAAAACCTTCCCAACGAGGAGAACAGGCTTAGTTGCCCAGAGCACCTTCGGTCTCTCAGCTGAGCAACCAGGGCCTTCAACATTGGAGGAATTCCCATGATGGCCAGCAGAGAGAGCTCAAGAACCACAGACCCCCGAGGGGCGGGTTCCTCTGCTGGGCAGTGATAGCCAGCAGAGGGCGCACCATCTGCTTTTCTGACCCAGGGCACCTCAGAGCAGGAAGGGCTTTGCTTGCTCTCAGAGGACTCAGGCCTCTGCTGGTGCCTGAGTACAGAGACGAGAGCTGCATTTCCAGCAGGTTCTGCCACCCGCCCCAGGGGAGACCTTGGGAGCTTAGCAGCAACTTGGCATCTCCTGAGTCGCCAGAGAGAAGCTGCCTTGTTGTACTGAGTGCTGAGGAGGGGGCGCCGGGTGGCTTCCCTGGTCAAGCTGGTCGCTGAGTTACACAGGCCTTTGCATTTTCTGGGCTGTTCCCGTGTTTCATTCCACCCCTTCCCGGACACTGTTTGAACAAGACGTATTTTACTAAAGGACTTGTGGATTGCGGGGTCCCACGACATCACCTCATAGATGCAATCGATGATTTGTTCCAGATCCAGGCTTGTTTCCGGGAAGAAACCCTAACAGAAATTCAGAAGCACGGGAGCTGCATTCAAGTAGGACGTGGATCCATGAAATGCTCGTCTCACGACCTTCTAGAAGAAGGAGCTGGGACCCATGTTCCGAGTCCTGCTGGACCCAGAGGCCAAGGTAAGGGCACAAACTGTCCCACATATCATACATGCTTTTTTAAAAATTTCATGGTTATTTTTCCAACCTAGTGAAGTGATTGAACACTACTGAAAACCCGGTAGGTAAGTCTCAGTAACCTTATGTTATCTTTGAATTTAAATTCCACTGAGTGAAGACACAGTGTAATATTAGTTTCAGGTGTCCAATATAGAGCACCACTTCCACACGTCACCCGGTGCTCATCCCAGGTGCACTTCTTAATCCCCATCCGCTGTTTCACCCATTCCCTCACCTCGCTGTGGAACTCCTCAGTTCCTTTCCTAGTTAAGAGTCCGTTTGTCTCCTCCCCCTGCCCCTTTGTTTTTTCTTGCCATGTGTTAGCGAAATCATTGGGTATTTGTCTTTCTCCGACAGGCTTATTTCCCCCAGCATAACATTCTCTCTCTCCATCCACCTTGTGGCAAATGGCAAGATTTCACGTTTTTACGGCTAAATCATATTACATTCCATAGACCACATCTCAATTTATTCATCAGTTGATGGGTGCTTGGATAGTTTCTGTCATTTGGCTTTTGTAGAAAATGCTGCTGTAAACATCACGGTGCATGTATCCCTTTGAAGATTTTGTATTCTTTGTGGAAATACCTTGTAGTGAAGTTGCTGGATTGTAAGGTACTTCTATTTCCAGTTTTGTTTTGTTTTTGACATCTCCATGTGGTTTTCCAGAGTGGCTGCACCAGTTTGCATTCCTACCCACAGTGCAAGAGGGTTATTCTTTCCCCACATCCATGGCAACACCTGCTGTGTCATCCTTCATTGATTTTAGCCATTGTGACAGATGTGATGTGTTCTCTCATTGTACTTTCGAATTGTATGTCCCTGAAGATCAGTATTGTTGAGCATTTTTTCATGTGTCTCTTGGCCATGTATATGTCTTCCTTCGGGAAATGTCCGCTCGTGTCTTCTGCCCATTTTTAATCAGATTTCTCATTTTTTGCGTGCTGTATAACTGTATATATTTTGGACACTAACCCTTTATCCGATGTCGTTTGCAAATATCATTCTGTTGATGTTTTCGTTTTGTTGATTATTTCCTTGGTGACGGAAGGTTTTAATTTTTATAAAGTCTCATTATTTTTGCTTGCGTTTCCCTTACCTCTAGAGATATATCTACAAAGACGTTTGTACAGGCAATGTCAAGTAAGATACTACCCGTGTTATCCTCTGGGATTTTTATGGTTTCAGGTTTCACATATAGGTCTTTGTCCATGTTGGATTTATTTTTGTGTATGTTGTAAGAAATTGGTACGTTGTTTTTGTTTTGTTTTGCAGATTGCTGTCCGGTTTTTCCAAAACCATATGTTGAGGAGCCTTTTTTTTTAATTTATGTATTTATTTTTGAGAGAGAGAGAGAGAGAGAGAGAGAGCGAGCGAGCATGCAGAAGAGGGGCAGAGAGATATGGAGAGAGAGAATCCCACGCATGCTCTGCACTGCCCTGAGATCATGACCTGAGCTGAACCCACCATCACACGCTTTCGTGACTGGGCCACCCATGTGTCCCAAGACTATCTTTTTTTTTCCATTGGATGTTCTTTCCTGCTTTGTTGAGAATTAATTGACCATAGAGGTGTGAGTTTATTTCTGGGTGTCCATGCTATTGATCTATGCGTATGAGTTTGTTGTTGTTGTTATGTTTTGTTGTTGTTTTGTCAGTACTGTTCAGTACGGACATACTGATCATACTGTTCTGATCAGTATAGCTTTGTAATATAACCGAAAGTCTGGAATTGTGATGTCTCCAGCTTTGCTTTTCTTCTACAAGTTTGTGTTGGCTGTTTGGGGACTTTTGTCATTCCATACACATTTTGAGATTATTTGTTCTTGTTCTGTGACAAATGCTTTTGTGAGTGTGATATCCCTATCACACTTCATTTCATTATATGTGTAGATTGCTTTGAGGAGTGTAGACATTTTAACAGTATTTTGTGCTTCCCATCCATGAACATGAAATGTATGTCCATTTCTTTGTGTCCTCTTCCATTTATTTCATCAGTGTTTCATAGCGTTTAGAGTACAGGTCTTTCACCTCTTTGGTTAGGTGTATGCCTGGTTTCTTGTGGTATTTGTGAGCCTGTCAATGGGATTGATCCCTTACTTTCTCTCTGTGTTAATTCATGATTTGTGTTAGAAATTCAATACATCTATGTTCCTTGATTTCTGTAGATTGTGACCTGTCGAATTCATATATCGATTCTAGCAATTTTTAAGGGAACCTTTCATGTTTTTTATAGAACCTATCATGTCAGTTCCAAACAGCGAAAGTGCTACTTCTTCCTTGCCGATTTGGATGCCTCTTATTTCTTTTTGTCGTCTGAGTGCTGTGGTTAGGGTTTCCCGTACTATGTGGGATAACAGTGGTGAGAGGGGTCATTCCTAGCTTGTCCCTGACTTTGGAAAAAAACTCTCAATTTTTACCCATTGAGGATGAGATGAGCTGTGGGTTTTTCATAGACGACCTTTATTATGTGCAGGTAGGTTGAGTCTCAATGTACTTTGCTGAGGGTTTTTATCATGAATGGATGTGACATTTTATCAAATAGTTTCCCTGCATCTGTTGAAAGCATCCTATTGTTCTTATGCTTTCTTCTATTATTGTGGTGCATCATGTTGATTGATCTGTGAATGTGGAACCACGCTTGCAGCCCAGGAATATATCCCACTTGATTATGGTAAATGATTCTATCAATGTATTGTGGACTTTGATTTGAAGGTATTTTAATGAGAATGTCGGCATACATAGTCATCAGGCTATTGCTCTGCAGTTTTATTTAAAATTTTTTAAACATTTTTTTAAATGCTTATTTCTTTCCTTAGATAGAGTACATAAAAGTGAGGGAGGGGCAGAGAGACAGGGAGAGAGAGAATCCTGGCCACGCCCCACACTGTCATGGCAGGGCCCAACGTGGGACTCGAACCCACGTACCGCAAGATAATGTCCTAATCCAAAATTAAGAGTTGGACAGTAAACCGACCGACCCACACAGGCGCAGCTGCAGTTTTCAGTTTTAGTGGAGGCTTCATCTCGTTTTGGTATCAGGGTAATGATGGCCTCATACGATGAATTTGTAAGATTTCCTTCTTTTTTTATTTTTTGTAATAATTTGAGGAGAATACATATTACCTCTTCCTTGAATGGATGGTAGAATTCATCAATGAAGCCATCTGGCCATGATCTCTTGTGTTGGGGGGAGATTTTTTTTAATTACTGATGGGGTATCTGACTGTTTTCAGATTTTAGGTATCTTCCTGTTTCAGTTTTGGTAGTGTGTGTGTTTCTAGTAATTTGTCCATTTTTCTCAGAGTGTCCAATTTGTTGCATATAGTTGTTCATAATATTATCTTCTAATTGTATTTTTGTGGTGTTGACTGTCATTTCTCCTTTCTTATTTGTGATTTCATTTGAGTTCTTTCTGTCTTCTTTGTGAAGAGTCTGCCTAGGAGGTTTTCAAGTTGATTACTGCTTTCAATGATCCAGCCCCTGCTTTCATTGATTTGGTCTAGTGTCTTTTTGGTTTCTATATTCCTTATTTCTGCCCTAAACTCTATTATTTCCTTCCTTCTGCTGCTCTTTTTCTCATTCCTTCAGGTGTAAGTTAGGATTCTTTGAGAATTTTCTTGCTCTTTAAGGTAGGCTTGTATTGCTATCTACTTCCATCATAGACTGCTTTTGCCGCATTCCAAAGGGTTTTACCAGTGTATTTTCATTTTCATTTGTTTCAGTGTATTTTCTCATTGATTTCCTGTTTGACCCATTCATTTAGTAGCATGTTACTTAACCTCCCTTTATTTGTGGCCTTCCCACCCTCCCCCCCCCCCCGCCCTCTTTTTGTGGTTGACTTCAAGTTTCCTAGCTTTGTGGTTAGAAAAGATGCTTGGTCTGATCTCTGTCGTTGGGTACCTCTTGAGGCCTGATTTATGCCCTACAATGTGATCAATTCTGGAGAACGCCCCGGGTATGCTTGAAAAGAATGTGTATCTGCCATTTTAGTATGGAGTGTTCTGAATATATCTGTTAAACCCTTCTGGTCCAGTGTGTCATTCAAAGCCATTGTTTCCTTGTTGACGTTCTGTTTATAGGTTCTGTCCATTGATGTGAGTGATGTGTTAAAGTCCTCTACTATCATCATATTATTATAAATGAGTTCCTTTACGGTTGTTGCTAAATGTTTTGTATACTTGGTGATCGCATGTTGGGTACATCGAAATTTACAATCATTGGATCTTCTTGTTTGGCTGTCCCCTTTAGTATGAGATCGTGTCTGCCTTCATCTCTTGTTATACCTGTATGTATGTATGTATGTATGTATTTTAATTTAAGTCTTAGTTGACATACAGTGCATTCTCGGGTTTAGGAGTAGAATTCGGTGATTCATCCTTTACATACAACACCCAGTGCTCATCACAACAAGTGCTCTCCTTAATACTCGTCCTCCATCTAGCCCAGCGCTGACCCATCTCCCTCCATCAACTTTCACTTTTTTTTTTCTCTAACATTAAGAGACTCATGTGGTTTGTTACCATGCTTCTCTTTTCCTGGCTCCTTCCTTAGTTTTCATGTGTTTTGTTTCTTAACTTCCACATGAGTGAAATCATATATGTGTCTTTCTCTGATTGACGTATTTCACGTAGCATAATACATTCGAGCTCCATCCACATCATTGCAAATGGCAAGATTTCATTCTTCTTGAAGCTGAGTTATATTTCATTGTATATACGTATGTATGTATATATGAACATACATGTATGTCCATATGCATATACATACATATACATACACACACCACAACTTCTTTACACCTTCATCAGTTGATGGATACTTGGGCTTTCTCCATAGTTGGGCTACTGTTGATAATTCTGCTATAAATACTGGGTGCATGCAATGTCACTATTAGGTATTTACCCAAAGGGTACCAAAATAGAGTCTCGGTTTTAAAGTTTATTTTGCCTGATATAAGTATGGCTACTGGCTTTCTTTTGACATTATTGGCATGATAAATATTTCTTCATTCCCTCACTTCAAATCTGCAGGAGACTTGGGGCGCCTGGGTGGCTCAGTCGGTTAAGGGGCCAACTTCGGCTCAGGTCATGATCTCCCAGTCCCTGAGGTCGAGCCCCACGTCGGGCACTGTGCTGACAGCTCAGAGCCTGGAGCCTGTTTCAGATTCTGTGTCTCCCTCTCTCTGACCCTCCCCCGTTCATGCTTGGTCTCTCTCTGTCTCAAAAATAAATAAACATTAAAAAAATTAAAAAAAAATAACAAATCTGCAGGAGACTTAAGTCCGAATAAGGCTTTGTAGGCAGCATCCAGATAGACATTGTTTTTTGTTTGCTTGTTTGTTTGTTTTGTCCATTCTGACGCCCTATCCAATGTCTTTGGATTGGAGCATTTAGTCCATTTATAGTCAGAGTGATTATTGCTAGGTATATATTTAGTCCCATTCTACTAGTTGTTTTATCATTGTTTCTTGATGTTTTCTCTGATCCTTTCATGTCTGTGACACTTTTAGTCTTTCCTTTCCACTCAAGAGCCTGATTTAAATATTCTTTTCTTTTGACTGGTGGTACATTTCTTTACTTATTTTTAATATTTCTTCTTTTTAAAATTGAAGCCCAAGTTAGTTACCTTATAGAGGAATACAGTTTCAGCAGTAGAATTTAGTGACCCATCAAGTACAAAATATACCCAATACTCATCCCAAGGTCCACCCCTAATGCCCATCACCCATTTAGCCCATACCCCTATTCAGTAACCCTCCAGGAACCCTGAGATTCTTCCCTCTATTTAACAGTCTCTTATCATTTGACTCCCTCTCTGTGTGTATCTTCTTTTTGCTTTCCTTGCACTATGTTCATCAGTTTTATTAAATTCGACAGATGAGAGGAATCATAGTATGTGTGTCGTTCTCTGGCATATTTTGCTTAGCTTAAGAAACTCCGGTTCCATCCCCGTTGTTGCAAAGAGCGAGATTTCATTCTTTTTGATCGCAGAGTAATAGTCCATTGTATGCATATACCATATCTTCTTTATCCATTCATCTGTCAGTGGTCATTTGGGCTCTTTGCATAACTTAGCTATTGTTGAGAATGCTGCTATAAATATTGGAGTACACGTGCCACTTCGAGTCAGCGTTAGTGTATCTTTTGGATCAATACCTAGTAGTGCAATTGCTGGGTCCTAGTGTAGCTCTATTTTTTGTTTTTGTGACGAATCTCCATACTATTGTCCAGAATGGCTACACCACTTTGCATTCGCACCAGCATTGCAAAAGGCTTCCCTTTCCCTGCATCCTTGCCAACATCTGTCGTTTCTGGAGATGTTAATTTTAGCTATTCTGATAGGTGTGAGGGGATATCTCATTGTGGGTTTCATTTGTATTTCAGTGATGACCAGTGAGATTGAGCATCTTTTCATGTGTGACCGATCTGGATGTCATCTTTCTTAAGGTGTCTCTTCATGTCTTTTGCCCATTTCTTCACTGGATTATTTGGTTTCTGGGTGTTGAGTGTGATAAGTTTTTATAGATTTTGGATACTAACCCTTTATCTGATATGTCACCTGCAAATATCTTCTCCCACTTCATTCAGTTGCCTTTTAGTTTAGCTGATTTTGTCCCCTGCTGTGCAGAAGCTTTTATCTTCAGGACCCAATAGTTCATTGTGGTTTTTATTGCCCTTGCTTCTGGAGACATGACAAGCGAGAAGTTGCTGCGGCCAGGATCAAGGAGGTACATTGCCTATTATCTCCTCTAGGATTTTGATGGTTCCTGACTTACATTTAGATAATTCATCCATTTTGAGGTGTGTGTGTGTGTGTGTGTGTGTGTGTGTGTGTGGTTTAAGAACAGTGTCCAGGTTCATCATTCTCACTGTCCAGTATTCCTAGTACCATTTGCTGAAGAGACTCTTATTCCATTGGATATTCTTTCTGTGTTAACAAAGATTACTCACCTTATGTTTGAGGGTATATTTCTGGGTTCCATATTCTGTTCCATTGACGTCTGTCTCCGTTTCTGTGCCTGTACATACTGTCTTGATGAATGCAGCTTTCTAATACACCATACATCCAAAATAGTCATGTTTCCACCTTTGTTTTCTTTTTCAACATGACTTTGGCTTTTGGTATCTTTTCTGCATCCTTACACATTTTAGGGTTGTTTGTTCTAGCTCTGTGGAGAAAGCTCATGTTTTTTGATAGGGATTGCATTGAGTGTGTCGATTGCTTTGGTAGTATTGACATCTTAACAATGTTTGTTGTTCTTTTTTTTTCAACGTTTATTTATTTTTTGGGGACAGACAGAGACAGAGCATGAACAGGGGATTGGAAGAGAGAGAGGGAGACACAGAATAGGAAACAGGCTCCAGGCTCTGAGCCATCAGCCCAGAGCCTGACGTGGGGCTCGATATCATGGATGGCGAGATCGTGACCTGGTTGAAGTCGGACGCTTAACCGACTGTGCCACCCAGGTGCCCCAAATGTTTGTTCTTCTAATACGTGAGCATGGAATGTTTTCCATTTCTTTGGGTTTCTTCAATTTTTCTCATAGACGATTTATGGTTTGTTGCTTACATCCCCATTGGGAGAGTGTCTGAGCTAGGGTTAGGGTTCGGTCCAGGACGTTGCCAGGGCCAAAGCAACTCCAGTCTCGTGATCTCCCTAGAGGAATGAAGTAAGGGACCAGGAGACAGCGGGGGTCAATTGTTTGATTAGGTTTCAAGATCGGGTTAGGATTCGGTTGAGGTTTCCGGTTAGGGGTAGGGATTAGGTTAGGACCCAAGAGGCTCCAGGTACTGAACCCACAGCAGGGCAGTGGTCACCCGAATGGGCTAAGTTGAGGGCACAGGGGAGAGGGCCCAGAACGTTCAGTCTTTGGCTTCCTGGCCACGCAAATCTATGGGCCACTGGTCAGGTAGGACTCAGGAATTCTCTCAGACAACTGCAGCCGGGCCTGCAGAATGACATTGTTAGGTTCCAGGCACCATGCCGAGGGACACTGCCATGCTTCTGGAACCCCAGGCACGTGGTGTTGCCAGACCATGCGATTGGGTCCACAAGGGGAGAGAGCCTTAGCTACGGTTAGTGTTTGGACCAGGGACGTAGCCAGGATCGAAGTGACTCCTGTCTCGAGATCTCCCTCGAGAGATGAAGTGAGGGCTCATGTAAAGGTGAGGTTAAAATGAAGGGATAGGGTTCAAGTCCGGCTTAGGATTAGGAGGAGGGTCTCGTTAAGGGTAGGGTTGGGGTTATGTCCCAGGAGGCCCCAGGTGTGAAGCCAGAACACTTCAGCGGTCTCCCCGAAGGACTGAGTTCAGGGCACAAGGGAGAGTTCCGGTCAGGGTCAGACTCTATGAGCGCCTGGCCGGGGAAGACTCAGGAATTCTCTCTGGCAGCTGCAACAGGCATGAGAAACGATATGGTGAGCTTCCAGATACCATATCAGGTGACCATGCAACCCAGAAGGATCCAAGGCGTATGGTGTTGTCAGACGTAGGGATTGGGTCCCCATGGGGAGAGAGCCTTAGCTAGGGGTAGGTTTCGGTAAAGGCACATCGCCAGGTCCATAGCGACTCCAGGGACGTGACCTCCTTCAGGACTAAATTGAGGGCCCATGCCAGAAGGTGGCTCAAATGCAGGATTAGGGATCGAGGCAGGCTTAGGTTTCGGTGCAGGCTCCCGGTTCGGGGTATGGTTAGAGTTAGGGTTAGGTGCCAGAAGGTTCCAGGCGCCGAACCCACAGCAGGGCAGTGGTCTCCCCGAAGGGCTGAGTTCAGGGCACAAGGGAAGGTGCCGATAAGGATCCGTTATGGCTGCCAAAGCCACACATTTGTTCCTCCCGTGGTCGAGGAGGCCTCCGGAATCCTCTCGGGAGCTGCAGCCGGTCCTGGGAAACGACATGGTGAGCTTCAAGGTTCCTTTCCGAGTCAGTCTGCACCGCTTCTGGACCCCAGGTGCGTGATGCTGTCACGTTGGAATTGGGTGCCCATGAGGGGAGAGCCTTAGCTAGGGTTAGGGTTCGGCCCAGGGACGTCGCCAGGGCCGAAGCGACTCCGGTCTCGTGATCTCCCTCGAGGGCTGAAGTGAGGGCCCATGCCAGAAGGCGGCTCAAATGCAGGATTAGGGATCGAGGCAGGCTTAGGTTTCGGTGCAGGCTCCCGGGTTGGGGTAGGGTTAGGGTTAGGTCACAGGAGGTTCCAGGCGCTGAACCCACAGCAGGGCAGTGGCCTCCCCGAAGGGCTGAATTGAGGGCACAAGAAACAATGCCAGTCAGGATCCCTCTTTGGCTGCCAAGGCCACATATGTTGTTCCTCCCGTGGTCGAGGAGGCCTCGGGCATCCTCTCGGGAGCTGCAGCCGGGCCTGGGAAACGACATGGTGAGCTTCCAGGTTCCTTGCCGAGTCAGCCTGCACGGCTTCTGGACCCCAGGCGCGTGATGCTGTCAGACGTCCGGATTTGGGTCCCCATGAGGGGAGAGCCTTAGCTAGGGTTAGGGTTCGGCCCAGGGACGTCGCCAGGGCCGAAGCGACTCCGGTCTCGTGATCTCCCTCGAGGGCTGAAGTGAGGGCCCATGCCAGAAGGCGGCTCAAATGCAGGATTAGGGATCGAGGCAGGCTTAGGTTTCGGGGGAGGGTCCCGGTTCGGGGTAGGGTTAGGGTTAGGGTTAGGTCCCAGGAGGTTCCAGGCGCCGAACCCACAGCAGGGCAGTGGTCTCCCCGAAGGGCTGAGTTGAGGGCACAAGGGACGGTGCCGGTCAGGATCCCTCTTTGGCTGCCACGGCCACACATGTTGTTCCTCCCGCGGTCGAGGAGGCCTCCGCAATCCTCTCGGGAGCTGCAGCCGAGCCTGGGAAACGACATGGTGAGCTTCCAGGTTCCTTGCTGAGTCAGCCTGCACCGCTTCTGGACCACAAGCGCGTGATGCTGTCAGACGTTGGAATTGGGTTCCCATGAGGGGAGAGCCTTAGCTAGGGTTAGGGTTCGGGCCAGGGACGTCTCCAGGGCCGAAGCGACTCCGGTCTCGTGATCTCCCTCGAGGGCTGAAGTGAGGGCCCATGCCAGAAGACGGCTCAAAAGCAGGATTACGGATCGAGGCTGGCTTAGGTTTCGGGGGAGGGTCCCGGTTCTGGGTAGGTTTAGGGTTAGGGTTAGGTCCCAGGAGGTTCCAGGCGCCGAACCCACAGCAGGGCAGTGGTCTCCCCGAAGGGCTGAATTGAGGGCACAAGGGACGGTGCCTGTCAGGATTCCTCTTTGGCTGCCACGGCCACACATGTTGTTCCTCCCGCGGTCGAGGAGGCCTCCGGAATCCTCTCGGGAGCTGCAGCCGGGCCTGGGAAACGACATGGTGAGCTTCCAGGTTCCTTGCCGAGTCAGCCTGCACCGCTTCTGGACCCCAGGCGCCTGATGCTGTCAGATGTTGGAATTCGGTCCCCATGAGGGGAGAGCCTTAGCTAGGGTTAGGGTTCGGGCCAGGGACGTCTCCAGGGCCGAAGCGACTCCGGTCTCGTGATCTCCCTCGAGGGCTGAAGTGAGGGCCCATGCCAGAAGGCGGCTCAAATGCAGGATTAGGGATCGAGGCAGGCTTAGGTTTCGGGGCACGGTCCCGGTTCGGGGTAGGGTTAGGATTAGGGTTAGGTCCCAGGAGGTTCCAGGCGCCGAACCCACAGCAGGGCAGTGGTCTCCCCGAAGGGCTTAGTTGAGGGCACAAGGGACGGTGCCGGTCAGGATCCCTCTTTGGCTGCCACGGCCACACATGTTGTTCCTCCCGCGGTCGAGGAGGCCTCCGCAATCCTCTCGGGAGCTGCAGCCGAGCCTGGGAAACGACATGGTGAGCTTCCAGGTTCCTTGCCGAGTCAGCCTGCACCGCTTCTGGACCACAAGCGCGTGATGCTGTCAGACGTTGGAATTGGGTTCCCATGAGGGGAGAGCCTTAGCTAGGGTTAGGGTTCGGGCCAGGGACGTCTCCAGGGCCGAAGCGACTCCGGTCTCGTGATCTCCCTCGAGGGCTGAAGTGAGGGCCCATGCCAGAAGACGGCTCAAAAGCAGGATTACGGATCGAGGCTGGCTTAGGTTTCGGGGGAGTGTCCCGGTTCTGGGTAGGTTTAGGGTTAGGGTTAGGTCCCAGGAGGTTCCAGGCGCCGAACCCACAGCAGGGCAGTGGTCTCCCCGAAGGGCTGAATTGAGGGCACAAGGGACGGTGCCTGTCAGGATTCCTCTTTGGCTGCCACGGCCACACATGTTGTTCCTCCCGCGGTCGAGGAGGCCTCCGGAATCCTCTCGGGAGCTGCAGCCGGGCCTGGGAAACGACATGGTGAGCTTCCAGGTTCCTTGCCGAGTCAGCCTGCACCGCTTCTGGACCCCAGGCTCCTGATGCTGTCAGACGTTGGAATTGGGTCCCCATGAGGCGAGAGCCTTAGCTAGGGTAAGGGTTTGGTCCAGGGACGTCGCCAGGGCCGAAGCGAGTCCAGTCTCGTGATCTCCCTCGAGGGCTGAAGTGAGGGCCCATGCCAGAAGGCGGCTCAAATGCAGGATAAGGGATCGAGGCAGGCTGAGGATTCGGGGGAGGTTCCCGGTTCGGGGTAGGGTTAGGGTTAGGGTTAGGTACCAGGAGGTTCCAGGCGCCGAACCCACACCAGGGCAGTGGTCTCCCCGAAGGGCTTAGTTGAGGGCACAAGGGACGGTGCCGGTCAGGATCCCTCTTTGGCTGCCACGGCCACACATATTGTTCCTCCCGCGGTCGAGGTGGCCTCCGGAATCCACTGGGGAGCTGCAGCCGGCCTGGGAAACGATATGGTGAGCTTCCAGGTTCCTTGCCGAGTCAGCCTGCACCGCTTCTGGACCCCAGGCGCGTGATGCTGTCTGACGTTGGAATTGGGTCCCCATGAGGGCAGAGCCTTAGCTAGGCTTAGGGTTCGGACCAGGGACGTCGCCAGGGCCGAAGCGACTCCGGTCTCGTGATCTCCCTCGAGGGCTGAAGTGAGGGCCCATGCCAGAAGGCGGCTCAAATGCAGGATTAGGGATCGAGGCAGGCTTAGGTTTCGGGGGAGGGTCCCGGTTCGGGGTAGGGTTAGGGTTAGGGTTAGGTACCAGGAGGTTCCAGGCGCCGAACCCACAGCAGGGCAGTGGTCTCCCCGAAGGGCTGAGTTGAGGGCAAAAGGGACGGTGCCGGTCAGGATCCCTCTTTGGCTGCCACGGCCACACATTTTGTTCCTCCCGCGGTCGAGGAGGCCTCCGCAATCCTCTCGGGAGCTGTAGCCGGGCCTGGGAAATGACATGGTGAGCTTCCAGGATCCTTGCCGAGTCAGCCTGCACCGCTTCTGGACCCCAGGCGTGTGATGCTGTCAGACGTTGGAATTGGGTCCCCATGAGGGCAGAGCCTTAGCTAGGCTTAGGGTTCGGGCCAGGGACGTCGCCAGGGCCGAAGCGACTCCGGTCTCGTGATCTCCCTCGAGGGCTGAAGTGAGGGCCCATGCCAGAAGGCGGCTCAAATGCAGGATTAGGGATCGAGGCAGGCTTAGGTTTCGGGGGAGGGTCCCGTTTCGGGGTAGGGTTTGGGTTAGGGTTAGGTACCAGGAGGTTCCAGGCGCTAAACCCACACCAGGGCAGTGGTCTCCCCGAAGGGCTTAGTTGAGGGCACAAGGGACGGTGCTGGTCAGGATCCCTATTTGGCTGCCACGGCCACACATATTGTTCCTCCCGCGGTCGAGGTGGCCTCCGGAATCCACTGGGGAGCTGCAGCCGGCCTGGGAAACGATATGGTGAGCTTCCAGGTTCCTTGCCGAGTCAGCCTGCACCGCTTCTGGACCCCAGGCGCGTGATGCTGTCTGACGTTGGAATTGGGTCCCCATGAGGGCAGAGCCTTAGCTAGGCTTAGGGTTCGGACCAGGGATGTCTCCAGGGCCTAAAGGCGCCGGTCTCCTGATCTCCCTTGAGGGCTGAAGTGAGGGCCCATGCCAGAGAGTGGCTCAAATGCAGGATTAGGGATCGAGGCAGGCTTACATTTCGGGGGAGCGTCCCGGTTCGGGGTAGGGTTAGGGTTAGGGTTAGGTCCCAGGAGGTTCCAGGCGCCGAAACCCACAGGAGGGCAGTGGTCTCCCCGAAGGGCTGAGTTGAGGGCACAAGGGACGGTGCCGGTCAGGATCCCTCTTTGGCTGCCACGGCCACACATGTTGTTCCACCCGCGGTCAAGGAGGCCTCCGCAATCCTCTCGGGAGCTACAGGGGAGCCTGGGAAACGACATGGTGAAATTCCAGTTTCCTTGCTGAGTCAACCTGCACCGCTTCTGGACCCCAGGCGCGTGATGCTGTCAGACGTTGGAATTGGGTCCCCATGAGGAGAGAGCCTTAGCTAGGGTTCGGGTTCGGGCCAGGGACGTCTCCAGGGCTGAAGCGACTCCGGTCTCGTGATCTCCCTCGAGGGCTGAAGTGAGGGCCCATGCCAGAAGGCGGCTCAAATGCAGGATTAGGGATCGAGGCAGGCTTAGGTTTCGGGGGAGGGTCCCGTTTCGGGGTAGGGTTAGGGTTAGGGTTAGGTCCCAGGAGGTTCCAGGCGCTGAACCCACAGCAGGGCAGTGGTCTCCCCGAAGGGCTTAGTTGAGGGCACAAGGGACGGTGCCGGTCAGGAACCCACTTTGGCTGCCACGGCCACACATATTGTTCCTCCCACGGTCGAGTATGCCTCCGGAATCCACTGGGGAGCTGCAGCCGGCCTGGGAGACGATATGGTGAGCTTCCAGGTTCCTTGACGAGTCAGCCTGCACCGCTTCTGGAACCCAAGGGCGTGATGCTGTCTGACGTTGGAATTGGGTCCCCATGAGGGCAGAGCCTTAGCTAGGCTTAGGGTTCGGGCCAGGGACGTCTCCAGGGCCGAAGCGACTCCGTTCTCGTGATCTCCCTCGAGGGCTGAAGTGAGGGCCCATGCCAGAAGGCGGCTGAAATGCAGGATTAGGGATCGAGGCAGGCTTAGGTTTCAGGGGAGGGTCCCAGTTCGGGGTAGGGTTAGGGTTAGGGTTAGGGTTAGGTCCCAGGAGGTTCCAGGCGCCGAACCCACACCAGGGCAGTGGTCTCCCCGAAGGTCTGAGTTGAGGGCACAAGGGACGGTGCCGGTCAGGATCCCTCTTTGGCTGCCACGGCCACACATGTGGTTCCTTCCGCGGTTCACGAGGCCTCCGCAATCCTCTCGGGAGCTGCAGCCGGGCCTGGGAAACGACATGGTCAGCTTCCAGGTTCCTTGCTGAGTCAGCCTGCACCGCTTCTGGACCCCAGGCGCGTGATGCTGTCAGACGATGGAATTGGGTCCCCATGAGGGGAGAGCCTTAGCTAGGGTTAGGGTTCGGGCCAGGGACGTCTCCAGGGCCGAAGCGACTCCGGTCTCGTGATCTCCCTCGAGGGCTGAAGTGAGGGCCCATGCCAGAAGGCGGCTCAAATGCTGGATTAGGGATCGAGGCAGGCTTAGGTTTCGGGGGAGGGTCCCGGTTCGGGGTAGGGTTAGGGTTAGGGTTAGGTCCCAGGAGGTTCCAGGCGCCGAACCCACAGCAGGGCAGTGGTCTCTCCGAAGGGCTTAGTTGAGGGCACAAGGGACGGTGCCGGTCAGGATTCCTCTTTGGCTGCCACGGCAACACATGTTGTTCTTCCCGCGGTCGAGGAGGCCTCCGGAATCCTGTCGGGAGCTGCAGTCGGGCCCGGGAAACGACATGGTGAGCTTCCAGGTTCCTTGCAGAGTCAGCCTGCACCGCTTCTGGACCCCAGGCGCGTGATGCTGTCAGACGTTGGAATTGGGTCCCCATGAGGGGAGAGCCTTAGCTAGGGTAAGGGTTTGGTCCAGGGACGTCGCCAGGGACGAAGCGAGTCCAGTCTCGTGATCTCCCTCGAGGGCTGAAGTGAGGGCCCATGCCAGAAGGCGGCTCAAATGCAGGATAAGAGATCGAGGCAGGCTGAGGATTCGGGGGAGGTTCTCGGTTCGGGGTAGGGTTAGGGTTAGGGTTAGGTACCAGGAGGTTCCAGGCGCTGAACCCACAGCAGGGCAGTGGTCTCCCCGAAGGGCTTAGTTGAGGGCACAAGGGACGGTGCCGGTCAGGATCCCTCTTTGGCTGCCACAGCCACAAATATTGTTCCTCCCGCGGTCGAGGTGGCCTCCGGAATCCACTGGGGAGCTGCAGCCGGCCTGGGAAACGATATGGTGAGCTTCCAGTTTCCTTGCCGAGTCAGCCTGCACCGCTTCTGGACCCCAGGCGCGTGATGCTGTCTGACGTTGGAATTGGGTCCCCATGAGGGCAGAGCCTTAGCTAGGCTTAGGGTTTGGACCAGGGACGTCTCCAGGGCCTAAAGGCGCCGGTCTCCTGATCTCCCTCGAGGGCTGAAGTGAGGGCCCATGCCAGAGAGTGGCTCAAATTCAGGATTAGGGATCGAGGCAGGCTTACATTTCGGGGGAGCGTCCCGGTTCGGGGTAGGGTTAGGGTTAGGGTTAGGTCCCAGGAGGTTCCAGGCGCCGAAACCACAGGAGGGCAGTGGTCTCCCCGAAGGGCTGAGTTGAGGGCACAAGGGACGGTGCCGGTCAGGATCCCTCTTTGGCTGCCACGGCCACACATGTTGTTCCACCCGCGGTCGAGGAGGCCTCCGCAATCCTCTCGGGAGCTACAGGCGAGCCTGGGAAACGACATGGTGAAATTCCAGTTTCCTTGCTGAGTCAACCTGCACCGCTTCTGGACCCCAGGCGCGTGATGCTGTCAGACGTTGGAATTGGGTCCCCATGAGGAGAGAGCCTTAGCTAGGGTTCGGGTTCGGGCCAGGGACGTCTCCAGGGCTGAAGCCACTCTGGTCTCGTGATATCCCTCGAGGGCTGAAGTGAGGGCCCATGCCAGAAGGCAGCTCAAATGCAGGATTAGGGATCGAGGCAGGCTGAGGATTCGGGGGAGGGTCACGGATCGGGGTAGGGTTAGGATTAGGGTTAGGTACCAGGAGGTTCCAGGCGCCGAACCCACATCAGGGCAGTGGTCTCCCCGAAGGGCTGAGTTGAGGGCACAAGGGACGGTGCCGGTCAGGATCCCTCTTTGGCTGCCACGTCCACACATGTTGTTCCTCCCGCGGTCGAGGAGGCCTCCGCAATCCTCTCGGGAGATGCAGCCGGGCCTGGGAAACGACATGGTGAGCTTCCAGGTTCCTTGCTGAGTCAGCCTGCTCCGCTGCTGGACCCCAGGCGCGTGATGCTGTCAGACGTTGGAATTGGGTCCCCATGAGGGGAGAGCCTTAGCTAGGGTTAGGGTTCGGTCCAAGGACGTCGCGAGGGCCGAAGCGACTCCGGTCTCGTGATCTCCCTCGAGGGCTGAAGTGAGGGCCCATGCCAGAAGGCGGTTCAAATGCAGGATTAGGGATCGAGGCAGGCTTAGGTTTCGGGGGAGGGTCCCGTTTCGGGGTAGGGTTAGGGTTAGGGTTAGGTACCAGGAGGTTCCAGGCGCTGAACCCACAGCAGGGCAGTGGTCTCCCCGAAGGGCTTAGTTGAGGGCACAAGGGACGGTGCCGGTCAGGAACCCACTTTGGCTGCCACGGCCACACATATTGTTCCTCCCACGGTCGAGTATGCCTCCGGAATCCACTGGGGAGCTGCAGCCGGCCTGGGAGACGATATGGTGAGCTTCCAACTTCCTTGACGAGTCTGCCTGCACCGCTTCTGGAACCCAAGGGCGTGATGCTGTCTGACGTTGGAATTGGGTCCCCATGAGGGCAGAGCCTTAGCTAGGCTTAGGGTTCGGGCCAGGGACGTCTCCAGGGCCGAAGCGACTCCGTTCTCGTGATCTCCATCGAGGGCTGAAGTGAGGGCCCATGCCAGAAGGCGGCTGAAATGCAGGATTAGGGATCGAGGCAGGCTTAGGTTTCGGGGGAGGGTCCCAGTTCGGGGTGGGGTTAGGGTTAGGGTTAGGTCCCAGGAGGTTCCAGGCGCCGAACCCACAGCAGGGCAGTGGTCTCCCCGAAGGGCTGAGTTGAGGGCTGAAGCCCCGGGAGAGGAGTCCCGGACGGGGAGGCGCCGGGCGAGCAGCCCCGGGATTGGAGGCCCCGGTGTGCAGCCCCGCGCCTGGAGGCCCCAGGCGAGTAACCCCAGGCGAGGATGCCCCGGGCGAGGAGGCCCCGTTCGAGCTGCCCCAGGCCTGGAGGCCCCGGGTGAGCAACCCCGGGCGAGGAGGCCCCGGGCGAATAGTCTCGGGCGAGGAGGCCCCGGTCGAGCTGCCCCAGGCCTGTAGGCCCGGGCGATCAGCCTCGGGCGAGAAGGCGGCGACCTAGCAACACCGGGCCTGGAAGCCCAGGGCGAGCTGCCCCGGGCCTAGAGGCCCCGGGCGTGCAGCCCCGCGCCTGGAGGCCCCGGGCGAGCAACCCCGGGCGAGTAGGCCCCGGGCGATCAGTCTCGGGCGAGGAGGCCCCGGGTGAGCAGCGCCGGGCATGGAGGCCCGGGCGAGCAGCCTCGGGCGAGAAGGCGCCAGGCGAGGAGGCCACGGTCGAGCTGCCCCAGGCCTGTAGGCCCGGGCGATCAGCCTCGGACGAAAAGGCGCCGACCTAGCAACACTGGGCCTGGAAGCCCAGGGCGAGCTGCCCCGGGCCTAGAGACCCCGGGCGTGCAGCCCCGCGCCTGGAGGCCCCGGGCGAGAATGCCCGTGCGAGGAGACCCCGGGTGAGCAGGCCCCGGGCGAGGAGGCCCCGGTC
Source organism: Felis catus (assembly GCF_018350175.1). NCBI lineage: Eukaryota > Metazoa > Chordata > Mammalia > Carnivora > Felidae > Felis > Felis catus. The sequence continues at coordinate 70,068 of NW_025408521.1, read as the reverse complement.
AAGCTGCCCCGGGCCTGGAGGCCCCGGGCGATCAGTCTCGGGCCAGGAGGCCCCGGGCGAGCAGCACCGGGCCTGGAGTCCTCGGGCGAGCAGCCTCAGACCTGGAGGCCCCAGGCGATCAGCCTCGGGCGAGGAGGCCCTGGGCGAGCAGCCCCGGGAATGGAGGCCCCAGGCGAGCAGCCCCAGGCGACGAGGCCCGGGGCTAGCAGCCCCAGGCGTGGAGGCCCCGGTCGAGCAACCCCGGGCATGGAGGCCCCCGGGCAAGCAGCCTCGGGAGAGGAGGCCCCTGGCGAGCAGCCCCGAGCGAGGAGGCACCGGACGAGCAGCCCCGGGGGAGGAGGCCCCGGTTGAGCAGTCACGGGCCTGGAACCCCGGGCGAGGAGCACCCGGGCGAGCAGCCCCGGTTGAGGAGGCCCCGATCGAGCAGCCTCGGGCGAGGAAGCCCCGGGCTAACAGCCTCGGGCCTGGAGGCTCCTGGCGAGCAACCCCGGGCGCTGAGGCCCCGGGCGAGCAGCCTCAGGGCAGGAGGCCCCGGGCGAGCAGCCCCAGGCCTGGAGGCCCCGGGCGAGAGGCCACGGGTGAGGAGTCCCCGGGCGAGCAGCCCCAGGCGAGGAGGCCTCGGGCGAGCAGCCACTGTCCTGGAGGCCCCAGGCGAACAACCCCGGTCCTGGAGGCCCCAGGCGAGCAGCCCCGGGCTTGGAGGCCCCTGTCGAGCATCCCCGGGTGAGCAGCCCCGGGCGAGGAGGCCCCGGGCGAGTGGGGCACTTCCCATTCTGGGTCTCCAAACCATCGGACATTTCCAGGGTGTTTCTCTGCTGAGACCCTAGTGTCTGGAGGCTGTTTCGGGTTCTTAGACCCCTTTCTCTAGGTACAGGGAGGGGCTTCAACCATGGTGAGCCATGGTAATGACTCAGAACCTAGAGGCCGGGGGTCATAGCAGGTGTTTGTGATTCTGGGTCTCGTATCCCTCGGTCCTAACCCGGGAGTTTCTCAGCTGAGAGGAAGGGTTTGTTGGCTTTTTAAAATTCAGGCATATAATTCCTTGGGATTTTGTGTTCGCTGCATAGCCCATGGAGGGGCTGCTTGGAATTCTGTGTCTCCCACTTCTGCAACCTTCCCTGTACATTTCACAGCTGAGACCCCATGGTCTGGAGGCTGTGTGGGATACTCTGACCCATTTCTCTCAGGTAGAGGAAGAGGCTTCAGGCATGATGAGCCAAGGTAAGAGACAGCCCCGTGTGAGGAGGCCCGAGGCGAGCAGCCCCGGGCGAGGAGGCCCCGGGCTAGCAGCCCCGCATCTGGAGGCCTCTGGTGAGCAGCCCCGGGCGAGGAGACCCCGGGCGAGCAGCCCTAGGCGAGGAGGCCTCGGGCGAGCAGGCCCGGGCATGGAGGCCCCGGGTGAGCAACCCCAGTACTGGAAGCCCCAGGCGAGCAGCCCCAGGCGAGGAGGCCCAGGGCTAGCAGCCCCGGGCGTGGAGGCCCTGGGCGAGCAACCCCGCGCCTGGAGGTCACAGGCAAGCAGCCCCGGGCGAGGAGGCCTGGGGCTAGCAGCCCCGGGCTTGCAGGCCCCTGGAAGAAGTCCCGGGTGAGCTGCCCCAGGCGAGGAGGCCCCCGGCGAGCGGGGCACTTCCCATTCTGTGTCTCCAAACCATCTGACATTTCCAGGGAGTTTCTCAGCTCAGACCCTAGTGTCTGGAGGCTGTTTCGGGTTCTGTGACCCCTTTCTCTAGGTACAGGGAGGGGCTTCAACCATGGTAAGCCATGGTAATGACTCAGAACCTAGAGTCCGGGGGTTGTAGCAGGTGTTTGTGATTCTGGGTCTCCTATCCCTCGGTCCTAACCCGGGAGTTTCTGAGCTGAGAGGAAGGGTTTGTTGGCTTTTTAGGATTCAGCCATATAATTCCGTGGGATTTTGTGCTCGCTGCATAGCCCCTGGAGGGGCTGCTTGAGTTCTGTGTCTCCCACTTCTGCAACCTTCCCCGTATGTTTCACAGCTGAGACCCCATGGTCTGGAGGCTGTGTGGGATACTCTGACCCATTTCTCTCAGGTAGAGGGAGTGGCTTCAGGCATGATGAGCCATGGTAAGGGACAGCCCCGTGCGAGGAGGCCAGGGGCGAGCAGCCCCGGGTGAGGAGGCACCGGGCGAGTAGCCCTGGGCCTGGAGTCCCGGGGCGAGTTGCCCCGGGCGAGGAGGCTCCGGGCGAGCAGCCCTGGGCCTGGAGGCCCAGGGCGACTAGCCCCGGGCCTGGAGGCCCCGGGCTGGCAGCCCTGCATATGGAAGCCTCTGGCGAGCAGCCTCCGGCGAGGATTCCCCGGGCGAGCAGCCCTGGGCCAGGAGGCTCCGGACGAGCAGCCCCGGGTGAGGAGGCTCCGAGCGAGCAGCACGGGCCAGGGGGCCCCAGGCGAGCGGCCCCGGGCGAGGAGTCCCCGGGCGAGCAGCCCCGGGCCAGGCAGCCCCGGGCGAGCAGCCCTGGTCGAGGAGTTCCCGGGCGAGCAGCCCCGGGCCAGGAGGCCCCGGGCGAGCAGCCCCGGGCCTGGTGGACCCGGGTGAGCAGCCCCGGGTCTGGAGGCCCTGGGCGAGCAGCCCTGGGCGAGGAGGCCCTGGGTGAGCAGGCCCCGGGCGACCAGGACCCTGGCGAGGAGGCCCCGGTCAAGCTGCCCCGGACCTGGAGGCCCCGGGAGAGCAGCCCCAGGTGAGGAGGCCTCGGGCGAGCAGCCCCGGGCATGGAGGCCCCGGGTGAGCCACCCTGTTCCTGGAGGCCCCAGGCGAGCAGCCCCGGGCGAGGAGGCCCGCGGCTAGCCGCCCCGGGCGTGGAGGCCCCAGGCGAGCAGCCCTGGTTGAGGAGGCCCGGGGCTAGCAGCCCCGGGCGTGGAGGCTCCAGGCGAGCAGCCCCGGTCGAGGAGGCCCCTGGCGAGAAGCCCCGGGTGAGCAGCACCAGGCGAGGAGGCCCACGGCGAGTGGGGTACTTCCCATTCTGGGTCTCCAAACCATCGGACATTTCCAGGGCGTTTCTCAGCTGAGACCCTAGTGTCTGGAGGCTGTTTCGGGTTCTGTGACCCCTTTCTCTAGGTACAGGGAGGGGCTTCAACCATGGTGAGCCATGGTAATGACTCAGAACCTAGAGTCCGGGGGTTGTAGCAGGTGTTTGTGATTCTGGGTCTCCTATCCCTCGGTCCTAACCCGAGAGTTTCTGAGCTGAGAAGAAGGGTTTGTTGGCTTTTTAGGATTCAGCCATATAATTCCGTGGGATTTTGTGCTCGCTGCATAGCCCCTGGAGGGGCTGCTTTGAGTTCTGTGTCTCCGAATTCTGCAAACTTCCCCGTATGTTTCACAGCTGAGACCCCATGGTCTGGAGGCTGTGTGGGATACTCTGACCCATTTCTCTCAGGTAGAGGAAGAGGCTTCAGGCATGATGAGCCAAGGTAAGAGACAGCCCCGTGGAGGAGGCCCGGGGCGAGCAGCCCCGCATCTGGAGGCCTCTGGTGAGCAGCCCCGGGCAGGAGACCCCGGGCGAGCAGCCCTAGGCGAGGAGGCCTCGGGCGAGCAGCCCCGGGCATTCAGGCCCCGGGCGAGCAACCCCAGTCCTGGAGGCCTGGGGCGAGCAGCCCCGGGCGTGGAGGCCTGGGGCTAGCAGCCCCGGGCGTGGAGGCCTGGGGCTAGCAGCCCCGGGCGTGGAGGCCTGGGGCTAGCAGCCCCGGGCGTGGAGGCCCCTGGTGAGCATCCCCGGGTGAGCAGCCCCGGGCGAGGAGGCCCCGGGCGAGTGGGGCACTTCCCATTCTGTGTCTCCAAACCATCGGACATTTCCAGGGTGTTTCTCTGCTGAGACCCTAGTGTCTGGAGGCTGTTTCGGGTTCTCTGACCCCTTTTTCTAGGTACAGGGAGGGGCTTCAACCATGGTGAGCCATGGTAATGACTCAGAACGTAGAGGCCGGGGGTCGTAGCAGGTGTTTGTGATTCTGGGTCTCGTATCCCTCGGTCCTAACCCTGGAGTTTCTGAGCTGAGAGGAAGGGTTTGTTGGCTTTTTAGGATTCAGCCATATAATTCCTTGGGATTTTGTGCTCGCTGCATAGCCCCTGGAGGGGCTGCTTGGAATTCTGTGTCTCCCACTTCTGCAACCTTCCCTGTACATTTCACAGCTGAGACCCCATGGTCTGGAGGCTGTGTGGGATACTCTGACCCGTTTCTCTCAGGTAGAGGGAGAGGCTTCAGGCATGATGAGCCATGATAAGAGACAGCCCCAGGCCAGGAGGCCCGGGGCGAGCAGGCCCGGTGCGAGGAGGCCCCGGGCGAGCAGCCCCAGGCCGGGAGGTCCGGGGCGAGTGCCGACTTCCTATTCTGTGTCTCGATTCCATCGGACCTTTCCGGGGAGTTTCTCAGCTGAGACCCTAGTGTCTGGAGGCTGTTTCAGGTTCTGTGACCCCTTTCTCTCACGTAAAGGGAGCGGCTTCAGCCAAGGTGAGCCATCGTAATGACTCAGGGCCTCAGGCCATGGGTCGTAGCAGGTGTTTGGGATTCTGGGTCTCGCATCCCTCGGTCCTAACCCAGGAGTTTCTGAGCTGAGAGGAAGGGTTTGTTGGCTTTTTTAAATTCAGGCATATAATTCCTTGGGATTTTGTGCTCGCTGCATAGCCCCTGGAGGGGCTGCTTGGAATTCTGTGTCTCCCACTTCTGCAACCTTCCCTGTACATTTCACAGCTGAGACCCCATGGTCTGGAGGCTATGTGGGATACTCTGACCCATTTCTCTCAGGTAGAGGAAGAGGCTTCAGGCATGATGAGCCAAGGTAAGAGACAGCCCCGTGTGAGGAGGCCAGGGGCGAGCAGCCCCGGGCGAGGAGGCCCCGGGCTAGCAGCCCCGCATCTGGAGGCCTCTGGTGAGCAGCCCCGGGCGAGGAGACCCCGGGCGAGCAGCCCTAGGCGAGGAAGCCTCGGGCGAGCAGCCCGGGGCATGGAGGCCCCGGGTGAGCAACCCCAGTACTGGAGGCCCCAGGCGAGCAGCCCCAGGCGAGGAGGCCCAGGGCTAGCAGCCCCGGGCGTGGAGGCCCTGGGCGAGCAACCCCGCGCCTGGAGGTCACAGGCAAGCAGCCCCGGGCGAGGAGGCCTGGGGCTAGCAGCCCCGGGCATGGAGTCCCCTGGCGAGCATCCCCGGTTGAGCAGCCCCAGGCTAGGAGGCCCCGGGCGAGTGGGGCACTTCCCATTCTGTGTCTCCAAACCATCGGACATTTCCAGGGTGTTTCTCAGCTGAGACCCTAGTGTCTGGAGGCTGTTTCGGGTCCTGTGACCCCTTTCTCTAGGTACAGGGAGGGGCTTCAGCCATGGCGAGCCATGGTAATGACTCAGAACCTAGAGGCCGGGGGTCGTAGCAGGTGTTTGTGATTCTGGGTCTCGTATCCCTCGGTCCTAACCCGGGAGTTTCTGAGCTGAGAGGAAGGGTTTGTTGGCTTTTTAGGATTCAGCCATATAATTCCTTGGGATTTTGTGCTCGCTGCATAGACCCTGGAGGGGCTGCTTGGAATTCTGTGTCTCCCACTTCTGCAACCTTCCCAGTACATTTCACAGCTGAGACCCCATGGTCTGGAGGCTGTGTGGGATACTCTGACCCGTTTCTCTCAGGTAGAGGGAGTGGCTTCAGGCATGATGAGCCATGGTAAGGGACAGCCCCGTGCGAGGAGGCCAGGGGCGAGCAGCCCCGGGTGAGGAGGCTCCGGGCGAGTAGCCCTGGGCCTGGAGTCCCTGGGCGAGTTGCCCCGGGCGAGGAGGCTCCGGGAGAGCAGCCCTGGGCCTGGAGGCCCAGGGCGACTTTCCCCGGGTCTGGAGGCCCCGGGCTAGCAGCCGTGCATATGGAGGCCTCTGGCGAGCAGCCCCGGGCGAGCAGCCCCGGGCCAGGAGGCCCCGGGCGAGCAGCCCCGGGCCTGGTGGCCCCGGGCGAGCAGCCCCGGGTCTGGAGGCCCTGGGCGAGCAGCTCCGGGCGAGTAGGCCCCGGGTGAGCAGGCCCCGGGCGACGAGGACCCTGGCGAGGAGGCCCCGGTCGAGCTGCCCCGGACCTGGAGGCCCCGGGAGAGCAGCCCCAGGTGAGGAGGCCCCGGGCGAGCAGCCCCGGGCATGGAGGCCCCGGGTGAGCCACCCCGTTCCTGGAGGCCCCAGGGGAGCAGCCCCGGGCGAGGAGGCCCGCGGCTAGCCGCCCCGGGCGTGGAGGCCCCGGGCGAGCAGCCCCGGGCGAGGAGGCCCGGGGAGAGCAGCCCCGGGCCTGGAGGCCCGGGGCGAGCAGCCCCGGGCCTGGAGGCCCGGGGCGAGCAGCCCCGGGCCTGGAGGCCCGGGGCGAGCGGGGCACTTCCTATTTTGTGTCCCCAAACCCTCGGACCTTTCTGGGGAGTTTCTGAGCTGAGACCCCTGTGTCTGGAGCCTGTTTCTGGTTCTGTGACCCCTTTATCTCAGGTACAGGGAAAGGCTCCAGCCATGGTGAGCCATGGTAATGACTCAGGGCCTGGAGGCCGGGGCTCGTAGCAGGTGTTTGGGATTCTGGGTCTCGCATCCCTCGGTCCTAACCCGGGAGTTTCGGAGCTGAGAGGAAGGGTTTGTTGGCTTTTCAGGATTCAGGCATATGCCTCCTTGGGTTTTTGGGCTTGTTGCATAGCCCCTGGAGGGCTGCATTGGATTCTGGGTCTCCCACTTCTCCATCCTTCCCCGTGAGTTTCTTAGTTGAGACCCCCTGGTCTGGAGGCTGTGTGGGAAACACTGACCCGTTTCTGTCGGGTACTGGGAGAGGCTTCAGCCCTGATGAGCCATGGTAAGATACAGCCCCGGGCGTGGAGGCCTGGGGCGAGTGGAGCACTATCCATTCTGTGCATCCTATCCCTCCGAACTTCCCCGGGAGATTCTGAGCAAGGAACCCAGAGCCTGGCGGGTGTTTGTGTTTGTGTGAGCCCATCTTTCAGGTACAGGAACGGCTTCAGGCACAGTGAGCCATAGCGAGCAGCCCCGGGCGTGGAGGCCCGGGGCGAGCAGCCCCGGGCGTGGAGGCCCGGGGCGAGCAGCCCCGGGCGTGGAGGCCCGGGGCGAGCAGCCCCGGGCGTGGAGGCCCGGGGCGAGCAGCCCCGGGCGTGGAGGCCCGGGGCGAGCAGCCCCGGGCGTGGAGGCCCGGGGCGAGCAGCCCCGGGCGTGGAGGCCCGGGGCGAGCAGCCCCGGGCGTGGAGGCCCGGGGCGAGCAGCCCCGGGCCTGGAGGCCCGGGGCGAGCAGCCCCGGGCCTGGAGGCCCGGGGCCAGCAGCCCCGGGCCTGGAGGCCCGGGGCGAGCAGCCCCGGGCCTGGAGGCCCGGGGCGAGCAGCCCCGGGCCTGGAGGCCCGGGGCGAGCAGCCCCGGGCCTGGAGGCCCGGGGCGAGCGGGGCACTTCCCATTTTGGGTCCCCAATCCCTCCCACCTTTCTGGGGAGTTTCTGAGCTGAGAACCCAGTGTCTGGAGACTGTTTCTGGTTCTGTGACCCCTTTATCTCAGGTACAGGGAATGGCTCCAGCCATGGTGAGCCATGGGAATGACTCAGGGCCTGGAGGCCGGGGCTCGTAGCAGGTGTTTGGGATTCTGGGTCTCGTATCCCTCGGTCCTAACCCGGGAGTTTCGGAGCTGAGAGGAAGGGTTTGTTGGCTTTTCAGGATTCAGGCATATGCCTCCTTGGGATTTTGTGCTTGCTGCATAGCCTCTGGAGGGGGCTGCATGGCATTCTGTGTCTCCCACTTCTCCATCCTTCCCCGTAAGTTTCTTAGCTGAGACCCCCTGGTCTGGAGGCTGTGTGGGAAACACTGACCCATTTCTGTGGGGTACAGGGAGAGGCTTCAGCCCTGATGAGCCATGGTAAGATACAGCCCCGGGCGTGGAGGCGCCGGGCGAGCAGGAGCACAACCCATTTTGTGCAACCTATCCCTCCGAACTTCCCCGAGGATTTCTGAGCAGGGAACCCAGAGCCTGGCGGGTATCTGTATTGGTGTGAGCCCATCTTTCAGGTACAGGAACGGCTTCAGGCATAGTGAGCCATAGCGAGCAGCCCCGGGCGTGGAGGCCCGGGGCGAGCAGCCCCGGGCGTGGAGGCCCGGGGCGAGCAGCCCCGGGCGTGGAGGCCCGGGGCGAGCAGCCCCGGGCGTGGAGGCCCGGGGCGAGCAGCCCCGGGCGTCGAGGCCCGGGGCGAGCAGCCCCGGGCCTGGAGGCCCGGGGCGAGAGGGGCCCTTCCCATTTTGTGTCCCCAATCCCTCCCACCTTTCTGGGGAGTTTCTGAGCTGAGAACCCAGTGTCTGGAGACTGTTTCTGGTTCTGTGACCCCTTAACTCAGGTACAGGGAACGGCTCCAGCCATGGTGAGCCATGGGAATGACTCAAGGCCTGGAGGCCGGGGCTCGTAGCAGGTGTTTGGGATTCTGGGTCTCGTATCCCTCGGTCCTAACCCGGGAGTTTCGGAGCTGAGAGGAAGGGTTTGTTGGCTTTTCAGGATTCAGGCATATGCCTCCTAGGGATTTTGTGCTTGCTGCATAGCCGCTGGAGGGGGCTGCATGGCATTCTGTGTCTCCCACTTCTCCATCCTTCCCCGTAAGTTTCTTAGCTGAGACCCCCTGGTCTGGAGGCTGTGTGGGAAACACTGACCCGTTTCTGTGGGGTACAGGGAGAGGCTTCAGGCCTGATGAGCCATGGTAAGATACAGCCCTGGGCGTGGAGTCCCCGGTCGAGCAGGAGCACAACCCATTTTGTGCAACCTATCCCTCCGAACTTCCCCGAGGATTTCTGAGCAGGGAACCCAGAGCCTGGCGGGTGTATGTATTGGTGTGAGCCCATCTTTCAGGTACAGGAACGCTTCAGCATAGTGAGCCATAGCGAGCAGCCCCGGGCGTGGAGGCCCGGGGCGAGCAGCCCCGGGCGTGGAGGCCCGGGGCGAGCAGCCCCGTGTGAGGAGGCCCCGGGCGAGCAGCCCGTGGAGAGGAGGCCTGGGGCGAGCGGGGCACTTCCTATCTTTAGTCTCCAATCCATCAGACCTTTCCGGGGAGTTTCTCAGCTGAGACCCTAGTGTCTGGAGTCTGTTTCAGGTTCTGTGACCCCTTTCTCTCAGGTAAAGGGAGCGGCTTCAGCCAAGGTGTCCCATCGTAATGACTCAGGGCCTCAGGCCGGGGTTCCTAGCAGGTGTTTGGGATTCTGGGTCTCGCATCCCTCGGTCCTAACCCGGGAGTTTCGGAGCTGACAGGAAGAGTTTGTTGGCTTTTTAGGATTCAGGCCTATGTTTCCTTGGGATTTTGAGTTCGCTGCATAGCCCCTGGAGGGGCTACTTGGGATTCTGTCTCCCACTTCTCCAACCTTCCCTGTACGTTTCTTAGCTGAGACCCCCTGGTCTGGAGGCTGTGTGGGATACCGTGACCCGTTTCTCTCAGGTACAGGGGAAGGCAACAGGCATGATGAGGCATGGTATGAGACAGCCTCGGGCGAGGAGGCCCCAGGGCTAGCGGGGCACTTCCTATTCTCTGTCTCCAAACCATCGGACCTTTCTGGGGAGTTTCTCAGCTGAGACCCCAGTGTCTGGAGGCTGTTTCGTGTTCTCTGACCCCTTTCTCTCAGTTAAAGGGACCGGCTTCAGCCGTCTTGAGCCGTGGTAATGACTCAGGCCCTGGAGGCCAGGGGTCGTAGCAGGTGTTTGGGATTCTGGGTCTCGCATCCCTCGGTCCTAACCTGGGAGTTTCTGAGGTGAGAGGAAGGGTTTGTTCGCTTTTTAGGATTCAGGCGTATGTTGCCTTGGGATTTTGTGCTCGCTGCATAGCTTCTGGAGGGGCTGCTTGGGATTCTGTGTCTCCCACTTCTCCAACCTTCCCCCAAAGTTTCTCAGCTGAGACCCCATGGTGTGGAGGCTGTGTGGGATACTCTGACCCATTTCTCTCAGGTACAGGGAGTGGCTTCAGCCATGGTGACCCATGGTAATGACTCAGGGCCTGGAGGCCGGGGCTCGTAGCAGGTGTTTGGGATTCTGTGTCTCCCATCCCTCGGTTTTATCCCGGGAGTTTCTGAGCTGAGAGGAATGGTTTGTTGGCTTTTTAGGATTCAGGCATATGTCTCTTTGGGATTTTGTGCTCGCTGCATAGCCGCTGGAGGGGCTGCTTGGGATTCTTTGTCTCCGACTTCTCTAAACTTCCGGGTATGTTTCTCAGCTCATACCCCATGGTCTGGAGCCTGTGTGAGAAACACTGACCCATTTCTGTCGGGTACAGGGAGAGGCTTCAGCCCTGATGAGCCATGGTAAGATACAGCCCCGGGCGTGGAGGCCCGGGGCGAGCAGGAGCACTACCCATTTTGTGCATCCTATCCCTCCGAACTTCCCCGGGAGTTTCTGAGAAGGGAACCCAGAGCCTGGCGGGTGTTTGTGTTTGTGAGACCCCTTCTCTCAGGTACAGGAACGGCTTCAGCCATAGTGAGCCATAGCAGGCTGCCCCGGGCGTGGAGGCCCCGGGGCAAGCAGCCCCGGGCGAGGAGCCCCTGGGCGAGCAGCCCCGGGGCGAGGAGTCCCGGGGTGAGCCTGGAGGCCCGGGGCGAGCAGGGCCACTACCAATTCTGTGTCTCCAATCCCTCGGAACTTGCCCGGGAGTTTCTGAGCAGGGATCCCAGGGTCTGCCGGTGTTTGTGATTGTGTGACCCCATTCTCTCAGGTACAGGGAGTGGCCTCAGCCGTGGAAAGCCATGGTAATTGACTCCCGGCCTCGAAGCCGGGTCTCACAGTAGCTGATTGGGATTGTGTGTCTGGCATCCATCTGACCTATCTCGGGAATTTCTGAGCTGAGACCACAGGGTTTTTTGTGTCTAACTTATGTCTCCCTTGGGATTTTGTGCTCGCGCACATCCCTGGATGGGCTGCTTGGGTTTCTGTGTCTCTCTGATTTCTGGGACCATTTCCGGGAGATTCTAAGCTGAGACCCCAGGTTCTGGTATTCTGTGACCCCTTTCTCTCAGGTACAGGGAGCGGCTTCAGCCATGGTGAGCCATGGTAATTGACTAAGGGCCTGGAAGCCACAGCTCATAGCAGTTGTTTGGGATTCTGTGTCTGGCATTCCTCGGTCCTAACCCGGGACTTTCGGACCTGAGCCCACAAGGTTTGTTGGCTTTTGGGATTCAGGCATATGTCTCGCTTGGGATTTTGTGCTCACTGCACAGCCGCTGGAGAGTCTGCATGGGATTCTGTGTCTCCCACTACTCGAACCTTTCCTGGAAGTTTCCTAGCTGAGACCCCATGGTCAGGAGGCTGCATTCAGGTACAGGGAGAGGCTTCAGGCATGATGAGCCATGGTAAGTGACAGCCCCGGATGAGGAGGCCCGAGGTGAGCAGCCCCTGGTGAGGAGGCCCGGAGAGGATCAGCCATGATGAGCCATGGTAAGTGACAGCCACGGGTGAGGAGGATGCTCAATTGCAGGGTTAGGGATTGAAGCAGGCTTAACTTTTGGTGGAGGGTCCCGGTTCGGGGTACGGTTAGTGTTAGGGTTAGCTCCCAGGAGGCTCCCGGCACCGAACACACAACAGGGCAGTGGTCTCCCCGAAGGGCTGAGTTGAGGGCACAAGGGACGGTGCCGGCCAGGATCTGTCTTTGGCTGCCACGGCCACAAACTTCAATCGGCCCCTGGTCGAGGAGACTTCCGGAATCCTCTCGGGCAGGTGCAGCCGGGCATGGGAAACGACATGGTGAGCTTCCAGTTTCCATGGCGAGTCAGCCTCCACCGCTTCTGGACCCCAGGCGCGTGGTATTTTCTGACGTTGGAATTGGGTCCCCATGGGGAGAGAGCCTTAGCTAGGGTTACGGTTCTGTCCAGGGACATTGCCAGGGCTGTAGCGACTCCCGTCTAGTGATCTCTCTCGAGGGGTGAAGTGAGGGCCCATGCCAGAAGGTGGCTCAATTGCAGGGTTAGGGTTTGGGGCAGGCTTAGGTTTCGGTGGAGGGTCACGGTTCGGGGTAGGGTTAGGGTTAGGGTTAGCTCCCAGGAGGCTCCAGACGCCGAACCCACAACAGGGCAGTGGTCTCCCCAAGGGCTGAGATGAGGGCACAAGGGACGGTGCCTGTCAGGGTGCGGCTTTGTCTGCAAAGGCCACACACGTTGATCACCCCTGGTCGAGGAGGCCTCCGGAATCCTCTCCCGAGCTGCAGCCGGGCCTGGGAAACGACATGGTGGTCCTCCAGGTTCCCTGCCAAGTCGTCCTGCACCGCTTCTGGACCCCAGGCATGTGGAGTTGTCAGACGTTGGAATTGGGTCCCCATGGGGAGAGAGCCTTAGCTATGGTTCGGGTTCGAACCAGGGACGTCGCCAGGGCCGAAGTGACTCTGGTCTCATGATCTCCCTCGAAGGCTGAAGTGAGGGCCCATGACAGAAGTCAGCTCAATTGCAGGGTTAGGGATCGAGGCAGGCTTAGGTTTCGGTGGAGGTTCCTGGTTTGGGATAGGGGTAAGGTTAGGGTTATGTCCCAGGAGGCTCCAGGTGCCGAACCCACAGCAGGGCCGTGGTCTCCCCGAAGGGCTGAGTTGAGGGCACAAGGGACGGTGCCGGTCAGGATCCCTCTTTGGCTGCCAAAGCCACACGCGTCCTTAAGCCCCTGGTCGAGGAGGCCTCCGGAATCCTCTAGGGCAGCTGCAGCGGGCCTGGGAAACGACATGGTGAGCTTCCAGGTTCCTTGCCGAGTCAGCCTGCACCGCTTCTGGACCCCAGGCGCGTGATGCTGTCAGACGTTGGAATTGGGTCCCCATGAGGGGAGAGCCTTAGCTAGGGTTAGGGTTCGGGCCAGGGACGTCGCCAGGGCTGAAGCGACTCCGGTCTCGTGATCTCCCTCGAGGGCCGAAGTGAGGGCCCATGCCAGAAGGCGGCTCAAATGCAGGATTAGGGATCGAGGCAGGCTTAGGTTTCGGGGAGGGTCCCGGTTCGGGGTAGAGTTAGGGTTAGGGTTAGGTCCCAGGAGGTTCCAGGCGCCGAACCCACAGCAGGGCAGTGTTCTCCCCGAAAGGCTGAGTTGAGGGCACATGGGACGGTGCCGGTCAGGATCCGTCTTTGGCTGCCAAGGCCACAAACTTCGATCGGCCCCTGGTCGAGGAGGCCTCCGGAATCCTTTCGCACTGCTGCACCCAGGCCTCGGAAACGACATGGTGAGCTTCCAGGTTCCATGCTGAGTCAGCTTGCACCGCTTCTGGACCCCAGGCCCGTGGTGTTGTCAGACGTTCGAATTGGGGCCCCATGGGGACTGAGCCTTAGCTCTGTTAGAGTTCGGTCCACGGACGTAGCCTGTGCCGAAGCGACTCCAGTCTTGTGATCTCCCTCGAGGGCTGAAGTAAGGGCCCATGCCAGAAGTCAGCTCAATTCCAGGGTTAGGTATCAAGGCAGGCTTCGGTTTCGGTGGAGGGTCCCGGTTCGGGGTAGGGTAGGTTTAGGGTTAGGTCCCCGCAGGCTCCAGGCGCCGAACCCTCAGCAGGGCAGTGGTGTCCCCAAAGGGCTGAACTGAGGGCACAAGGGATGGTTCCGTGCAGGATCTGTCTTTGGCTGCCTTGGGCACAGACGACGATTTGCCCCTGGTCGAGGAGGCCTCCAGAATCCTCTTAGTAGCTGCAGCCGGGCCTGGGAAATGACATGGTGAGCTTCTAGGTTCCATGCCGATTCAGCCTGCATCGCTTATGGACCCCAGGTGCGTGGTGTTGTCAGATGTTGGAATTGGGTCCCCATGTGGGAGAGCCTTAGCCTGGGTTAGGGTTCGGTCCAGGGACGTCGCCATGGAGGTGGCATAGGGAGATGGGTTAAATGGGTGATGGACTATGGAGGGCACTAGTAGTGAGGATCACTGGGTGTTGTATGTAAGTGATGGATGACTACATTCTTTACCTGAAGCTAACATTTCACTGCATGTTAACCAACTGGAATTTAAATAAAAACTTGAAAAAATGAGTACTAAAAAAACACATAAATACGTTTAAACTAAACTAAATAAATGCATGTTAAAAAGGAAAAAGGAAACTCATGTGATGATGTCAATAGACACAGAAAAAGCGTTCTGAGAAAATTTGGTATCCATTTGTGGTAAAAATCTCTTTAAAATTCTGTGTAGAAGGGTCCGATCTCAACATAACAAAGGCCATGTATGTGAAGCCAACAGCTAATGTCATACTCAGTAGTGAAATTGTTAAAGATTTTCCGCTAAGATCAGGCACAAGACAAGGATGCCCTAGATATGTGAAGGGGATTGGATGATGCAGGCTTCTGGTTATGCAATGAATGACTCAGATAGAAGATATAGCATAGGGCACATAGAGAATGGTACTGGAGTAGTGATGCATGGTGACAGATGATAGCTACACCTGTATTAGCATAGCAGAATGTATACATTTGCCAATGACTATGTTTTTCATATGAAACTCATGTAACGTAGTGTGTCAGCTATTCCCAAATAACATGTTGTGTTTTTTTTTAACTAGGTAAAGGACTGAAATAAAAAGTTTAATGTAAAAGAACCTATTAATATCTAATCAAGAAATGCAGTGAAGTTCCAAACTATAAAGTCACCATATCAAATTCTGTATCATTCCTATACACTAACCCAATTATCTGAGAAGAAGTAAAGAAAACAATCCCATTTACAATAGCATCAAAAACAATAAAAATTATAGCAATACCATTAGCCAAGGAAATGAAAATCTCTCTACAGAAAACTATAAAACCTGTGTGCAGAAATGGAAGAAATTCAATTTGGGTGAAAGAAAGGGGAGAACACACAAGTCAGTGAAAAGCCATCCCATGTCCAACTTTCGGAGGAATTAATACAGATACAATGTCCATATTACCCAAAGCCATCTAGAGATTCAGTGCAATCTCTATCAAGACTCCGATGCAATATTTATGCAATTAGAAAATCATATCCTAAAATTTATTTGGAACCACAAAAAGACCCCATGTAGCCAACGCAAGAAAGAACAAAACAGGAGGCATCCACCTTCTTGATTTCAAGCGTCATTCTAACACAAAGAAATCAATTATGTCACTGGCATAAGCACACACACAAGACAATGGAACAGAAATTGAGAGCCCAAACTAAACCCATGCATCACAGTCACCTAGTATTCGACAAGGGAGTCAATAATACACAGTGGAGAAGAGTAGTCTTTTGAATAACTGGTGCTGGGAACATTGGATATTCACAAGTATAAGAACAAAGTTTAGCACAGTATAATACACCACTCCCTAGAGAGTGAAAGGAAGAAATAGAGAGAGATGTGGTTAGAGAGAAACAGAGACAAAGAGGAAGTACAAGAAGGAAAGTAGAGACCTGGTCTGGTATGTGGACACGGTTAGATGGGCCAGGGGAGAGGGGATGTAGGAAGTGGCTCTGAGTGCTGGGGCAGAAAGGGCTTCTATCATGGGCATCAGGGTTCCATGGCCCCAAGACTCCAACATCCCTGGGTCCAAGTTCTGCAGAGGCCATTGGAATTGAAAAGATGGGTCGCCCTCATTTCTTCTGGAATTGTGAGGTTCAGCCTCACGTTCTGTCATGGAGAGGGATGTCTTGAGGGAGAGTGTGCTGCTCTTTGGCAGGTAAACTCCATAGCCTGCCCTGTGGGGAGGTGTCCCAGGGCCATCTCCCTCAGTGCCCCAGGCTCTGTTGGATTTCCCCCCTCCCCCGCCAGCCTGCCTTCCTCAAGTTCTGAACCCAGGCATCAGGCATTGCGTTGCCCCCAGGTCCTGCAGTCTGGACCTGGCAGAGGTGGACTAGTAATATTTGACAATAAGGTACACATCCTCCCTCTGGGACTAGCGGTGTGCATCCAAATCATAGGTTGCTATCCTCCTCTCCACAACCAATCTGAGGAATCCAGAAGGTAAGTGGACCCTTTCAAACACCCTAGTCTTCTCTTACATGAAATTCAAAGACATTTTCTTGACCCAGCTTTCTTTTAGTTCTGAAGAGATGGCAATTAGTCATTGAAGGCATAATAGTCCTATAGGAAATTGACCTATATGACGGATGGACATTATTTCATCCATCCGTATCCCTAAAGCACATTTCATTGGAAATATTAGCCAAGGATACACACTGTAAATTCACAACTGATGTGTAGCTCCCTGTAAGTTGCATTCTGACGTTGTCACATATGTGTCATCAAAGATGTTATTCGTGACTTTTCAGATAAGCTTTCAACACCAGGAAGGTGATGTTAGAGAATCTGGTATGAATGGAAATTCGCAGATTCTCAATGAGGAATGATTTTTCATTTTTAATGTTTCTTTTTTTGAGAGAACCCGAGCTGGGGAGGGGGATAGAGTGGGAGACACCGAATATGAGGCAGGCTCAAGGCTCTGAGCTCTCAGGACAGAGCTTGATGCGGGGCTCAAACTCATGGACTGCCAAATCCTGACTTGACTCAAAGTCGGACGCTTAACCGACTAAGCCACCCAAGGGCCCCTGGAAGGATAGTTTAGTGGCAAAGAAGAAGAAATTAAAGATAGTGTAAAGGATGTCTATTTTTAATTGAAATATTGTTCACATATTCGTTGTGTTAGTTTTAGGCATACATTGTAGTCATTCCATATGTCTCTACATTATGTTGTACTCAACCACAAGTGTAGCTATCCTGTGAAAGCATGCAACAATATTGTTACAAGATTGACTCCATTCCATTGGCTGTCCCTTGTATCCCTAGGACTCATTCACTCCATAGCTGGACGCCGGTATCTCTCTCTCTCAAAGGTGTCCATTCTTTATCTAACCTAAGTATTTTGGTGGTAAACAAAATTACGTCTTGTTCAGCATGTGTAAATCGGTGGTCTATTTTTCTGTGAATATTGCTTAAAACATTACAAATGATGTCGTTACGTTAATAAATTCGGTTTCATTCTTCACTCACAAGAAAGAGAAGGAAAAGATTTTGGGTCCCAGGCCCTGTCACTAAAACCTTCCCAACGAGGAGAACAGGCTTAGTTGCCCAGAGCACCTTCGGTCTCTCAGCTGAGCAACCAGGGCCTTCAACATTGGAGGAATTCCCATGATGGCCAGCAGAGAGAGCTCAAGAACCACAGACCCCCGAGGGGCGGGTTCCTCTGCTGGGCAGTGATAGCCAGCAGAGGGCGCACCATCTGCTTTTCTGACCCAGGGCACCTCAGAGCAGGAAGGGCTTTGCTTGCTCTCAGAGGACTCAGGCCTCTGCTGGTGCCTGAGTACAGAGACGAGAGCTGCATTTCCAGCAGGTTCTGCCACCCGCCCCAGGGGAGACCTTGGGAGCTTAGCAGCAACTTGGCATCTCCTGAGTCGCCAGAGAGAAGCTGCCTTGCTGTACTGAGTGCTGAGGAGGGGGCGCCGGGTGGCTTCCCTGGTCAAGCTGGTCGCTGAGTTACACAGGCCTTTGCATTTTCTGGGCTGTTCCCGTGTTTCATTCCACCCCTTCCCGGACACTGTTTGAACAAGACGTATTTTACTAAAGGACTTGTGGATTGCGGGGTCCCACGACATCACCTCATAGATGCAATCGATGATTTGTTCCAGATCCAGGCTTGTTTCCGGGAAGAAACCCTAACAGAAATTCAGAAGCACGGGAGCTGCATTCAAGTAGGACTTGGATCCATGAAATGCTCGTCTCACGACCTTCTAGAAGAAGGAGCTGGGACCCATGTTCCGAGTCCTGCTGGACCCAGAGGCCAAGGTAAGGGCACAAACTGTCCCACATATCATACATGCTTTTTTAAAAATTTCATGGTTATTTTTCCAACCTAGTGAAGTGATTGAACACTACTGAAAACCCGGTAGGTAAGTCTCAGTAACCTTATGTTATCTTTGAATTTAAATTCCACTGAGTGAAGACACAGTGTAATATTAGTTTCAGGTGTCCAATATAGAGCACCACTTCCACACGTCACCCGGTGCTCATCCCATCCGCTGTTTCACCCATTCCCTCACCTCGCTGTGGAACTCCTCAGTTCCTTTCCTAGTTAAGAGTCCGTTTGTCTCCTCCCCCTGCCCCTTTGTTTTTTCTTGCCATGTGTTAGCGAAATCATTGGGTATTTGTCTTTCTCCGACAGGCTTATTTCCCCCAGCATAACATTCTCTCTCTCCATCCACCTTGTGGCAAATGGCAAGATTTCACGTTTTTACGGCTAAATCATATTACATTCCATAGACCACATCTCAATTTATTCATCAGTTGATGGGTGCTTGGATAGTTTCTGTCATTTGGCTTTTGTAGAAAATGCTGCTGTAAACATCACGGTGCATGTATCCCTTTGAAGATTTTGTATTCTTTGTGGAAATACCTTGTAGTGAAGTTGCTGGATTGTAAGGTACTTCTATTTCCAGTTTTGTTTTGTTTTTGACATCTCCATGTGGTTTTCCAGAGTGGCTGCACCAGTTTGCATTCCTACCCACAGTGCAAGAGGGTTATTCTTTCCCCACATCCATGGCAACACCTGCTGTGTCATCCTTCATTGATTTTAGCCATTGTGACAGATGTGATGTGTTCTCTCATTGTACTTTCGAATTGTATGTCCCTGAAGATCAGTATTGTTGAGCATTTTTTCATGTGTCTCTTGGCCATGTATATGTCTTCCTTCGGGAAATGTCCGCTCGTGTCTTCTGCCCATTTTTAATCAGATTTCTCATTTTTTGCGTGCTGTATAACTGTATATATTTTGGACACTAACCCTTTATCCGATGTCGTTTGCAAATATCATTCTGTTGATGTTTTCGTTTTGTTGATTATTTCCTTGGTGACGGAAGGTTTTAATTTTTATAAAGTCTCATTATTTTTGCTTGCGTTTCCCTTACCTCTAGAGATATATCTACAAAGACGTTTGTACAGGCAATGTCAAGTAAGATACTACCCGTGTTATCCTCTGGGATTTTTATGGTTTCAGGTTTCACATATAGGTCTTTGTCCATGTTGGATTTATTTTTGTGTATGTTGTAAGAAATTGGTACGTTGTTTTTGTTTTGTTTTGCAGATTGCTGTCCAGTTTTTCCAAAACCATATGTTGAGGAGCCTTTTTTTTTAATTTATGTATTTATTTTTGAGAGAGAGAGAGAGAGAGAGAGAGAGCGAGCGAGCATGCAGAAGAGGGGCAGAGAGATATGGAGAGAGAGAATCCCACGCATGCTCTGCACTGCCCTGAGATCATGACCTGAGCTGAACCCACCATCACACGCTTTCGTGACTGGGCCACCCATGTGTCCCAAGACTATCTTTTTTTTTCCATTGGATGTTCTTTCCTGCTTTGTTGAGAATTAATTGACCATAGAGGTGTGAGTTTATTTCTGGGTGTCCATGCTATTGATCTATGCGTATGAGTTTGTTGTTGTTGTTATGTTTTGTTGTTGTTTTGTCAGTACTGTTCAGTACGGACATACTGATCATACTGTTCTGATCAGTATAGCTTTGTAATATAACCGAAAGTCTGGAATTGTGATGTCTCCAGCTTTGCTTTTCTTCTACAAGTTTGTGTTGGCTGTTTGGGGACTTTTGTCATTCCATACACATTTTGAGATTATTTGTTCTTGTTCTGTGACAAATGCTTTTGTGAGTGTGATATCCCTATCACACTTCATTTCATTATATGTGTAGATTGCTTTGAGGAGTGTAGACATTTTAACAGTATTTTGTGCTTCCCATCCATGAACATGAAATGTATGTCCATTTCTTTGTGTCCTCTTCCATTTATTTCATCAGTGTTTCATAGCGTTTAGAGTACAGGTCTTTCACCTCTTTGGTTAGGTGTATGCCTGGTTTCTTGTGGTATTTGTGAGCCTGTCAATGGGATTGATCCCTTACTTTCTCTCTGTGTTAATTCATGATTTGTGTTAGAAATTCAATACATCTATGTTCCTTGATTTCTGTAGATTGTGACCTGTCGAATTCATATATCGATTCTAGCAATTTTTAAGGGAACCTTTCATGTTTTTTATAGAACCTATCATGTCAGTTCCAAACAGCGAAAGTGCTACTTCTTCCTTGCCGATTTGGATGCCTCTTATTTCTTTTTGTCGTCTGAGTGCTGTGGTTAGGGTTTCCCGTACTATGTGGGATAACAGTGGTGAGAGGGGTCATTCCTAGCTTGTCCCTGACTTTGGAAAAAAACTCTCAATTTTTACCCATTGAGGATGAGATGAGCTGTGGGTTTTTCATAGACGACCTTTATTATGTGCAGGTAGGTTGAGTCTCAATGTACTTTGCTGAGGGTTTTTATCATGAATGGATGTGACATTTTATCAAATAGTTTCCCTGCATCTGTTGAAAGCATCCTATTGTTCTTATGCTTTCTTCTATTATTGTGGTGCATCATGTTGATTGATCTGTGAATGTGGAACCACGCTTGCAGCCCAGGAATATATCCCACTTGATTATGGTAAATGATTCTATCAATGTATTGTGGACTTTGATTTGAAGGTATTTTAATGAGAATGTCGGCATACATAGTCATCAGGCTATTGCTCTGCAGTTTTATTTAAAATTTTTTAAACATTTTTTTAAATGCTTATTTCTTTCCTTAGATAGAGTACATAAAAGTGAGGGAGGGGCAGAGAGACAGGGAGAGAGAGAATCCTGGCCACGCCCCACACTGTCATGGCAGGGCCCAACGTGGGACTCGAACCCACGTACCGCAAGATAATGTCCTAATCCAAAATTAAGAGTTGGACAGTAAACCGACCGACCCACACAGGCGCAGCTGCAGTTTTCAGTTTTAGTGGAGGCTTCATCTCGTTTTGGTATCAGGGTAATGATGGCCTCATACGATGAATTTGTAAGATTTCCTTCTTTTTTTATTTTTTGTAATAATTTGAGGAGAATACATATTACCTCTTCCTTGAATGGATGGTAGAATTCATCAATGAAGCCATCTGGCCATGATCTCTTGTGTTGGGGGGAGATTTTTTTTAATTACTGATGGGGTATCTGACTGTTTTCAGATTTTAGGTATCTTCCTGTTTCAGTTTTGGTAGTGTGTGTGTTTCTAGTAATTTGTCCATTTTTCTCAGAGTGTCCAATTTGTTGCATATAGTTGTTCATAATATTATCTTCTAATTGTATTTTTGTGGTGTTGACTGTCATTTCTCCTTTCTTATTTGTGATTTCATTTGAGTTCTTTCTGTCTTCTTTGTGAAGAGTCTGCCTAGGAGGTTTTCAAGTTGATTACTGCTTTCAATGATCCAGCCCCTGCTTTCATTGATTTGGTCTAGTGTCTTTTTGGTTTCTATATTCCTTATTTCTGCCCTAAACTCTATTATTTCCTTCCTTCTGCTGCTCTTTTTCTCATTCCTTCAGGTGTAAGTTAGGATTCTTTGAGAATTTTCTTGCTCTTTAAGGTAGGCTTGTATTGCTATCTACTTCCATCATAGACTGCTTTTGCCGCATTCCAAAGGGTTTTACCAGTGTATTTTCATTTTCATTTGTTTCAGTGTATTTTCTCATTGATTTCCTGTTTGACCCATTCATTTAGTAGCATGTTACTTAACCTCCCTTTATTTGTGGCCTTCCCACCCTCCCCCCCCCCCGCCCTCTTTTTGTGGTTGACTTCAAGTTTCCTAGCTTTGTGGTTAGAAAAGATGCTTGGTCTGATCTCTGTCGTTGGGTACCTCTTGAGGCCTGATTTATGCCCTACAATGTGATCAATTCTGGAGAACGCCCCGGGTATGCTTGAAAAGAATGTGTATCTGCCATTTTAGTATGGAGTGTTCTGAATATATCTGTTAAACCCTTCTGGTCCAGTGTGTCATTCAAAGCCATTGTTTCCTTGTTGACGTTCTGTTTATAGGTTCTGTCCATTGATGTGAGTGATGTGTTAAAGTCCTCTACTATCATCATATTATTATAAATGAGTTCCTTTACGGTTGTTGCTAAATGTTTTGTATACTTGGTGATCGCATGTTGGGTACATCGAAATTTACAATCATTGGATCTTCTTGTTTGGCTGTCCCCTTTAGTATGAGATCGTGTCTGCCTTCATCTCTTGTTATACCTGTATGTATGTATGTATGTATGTATTTTAATTTAAGTCTTAGTTGACATACAGTGCATTCTCGGGTTTAGGAGTAGAATTCGGTGATTCATCCTTTACATACAACACCCAGTGCTCATCACAACAAGTGCTCTCCTTAATACTCGTCCTCCATCTAGCCCAGCGCTGACCCATCTCCCTCCATCAACTTTCACTTTTTTTTTTCTCTAACATTAAGAGACTCATGTGGTTTGTTACCATGCTTCTCTTTTCCTGGCTCCTTCCTTAGTTTTCATGTGTTTTGTTTCTTAACTTCCACATGAGTGAAATCATATATGTGTCTTTCTCTGATTGACGTATTTCACGTAGCATAATACATTCGAGCTCCATCCACATCATTGCAAATGGCAAGATTTCATTCTTCTTGAAGCTGAGTTATATTTCATTGTATATACGTATGTATGTATATATGAACATACATGTATGTCCATATGCATATACATACATATACATACACACACCACAACTTCTTTACACCTTCATCAGTTGATGGATACTTGGGCTTTCTCCATAGTTGGGCTACTGTTGATAATTCTGCTATAAATACTGGGTGCATGCAATGTCACTATTAGGTATTTACCCAAAGGGTACCAAAATAGAGTCTCGGTTTTAAAGTTTATTTTGCCTGATATAAGTATGGCTACTGGCTTTCTTTTGACATTATTGGCATGATAAATATTTCTTCATTCCCTCACTTCAAATCTGCAGGAGACTTGGGGCGCCTGGGTGGCTCAGTCGGTTAAGGGGCCAACTTCGGCTCAGGTCATGATCTCCCAGTCCCTGAGGTCGAGCCCCACGTCGGGCACTGTGCTGACAGCTCAGAGCCTGGAGCCTGTTTCAGATTCTGTGTCTCCCTCTCTCTGACCCTCCCCCGTTCATGCTTGGTCTCTCTCTGTCTCAAAAATAAATAAACATTAAAAAAATTAAAAAAAAATAACAAATCTGCAGGAGACTTAAGTCCGAATAAGGCTTTGTAGGCAGCATCCAGATAGACATTGTTTTTTGTTTGCTTGTTTGTTTGTTTTGTCCATTCTGACGCCCTATCCAATGTCTTTGGATTGGAGCATTTAGTCCATTTATAGTCAGAGTGATTATTGCTAGGTATATATTTAGTCCCATTCTACTAGTTGTTTTATCATTGTTTCTTGATGTTTTCTCTGATCCTTTCATGTCTGTGACACTTTTAGTCTTTCCTTTCCACTCAAGAGCCTGATTTAAATATTCTTTTCTTTTGACTGGTGGTACATTTCTTTACTTATTTTTAATATTTCTTCTTTTTAAAATTGAAGCCCAAGTTAGTTACCTTATAGAGGAATACAGTTTCAGCAGTAGAATTTAGTGACCCATCAAGTACAAAATATACCCAATACTCATCCCAAGGTCCACCCCTAATGCCCATCACCCATTTAGCCCATACCCCTATTCAGTAACCCTCCAGGAACCCTGAGATTCTTCCCTCTATTTAACAGTCTCTTATCATTTGACTCCCTCTCTGTGTGTATCTTCTTTTGGCTTTCCTTGCACTATGTTCATCAGTTTTATTAAATTCGACAGATGAGAGGAATCATAGTATGTGTGTCGTTCTCTGGCATATTTTGCTTAGCTTAAGAAACTCCGGTTCCATCCCCGTTGTTGCAAAGAGCGAGATTTCATTCTTTTTGATCGCAGAGTAATAGTCCATTGTATGCATATACCATATCTTCTTTATCCATTCATCTGTCAGTGGTCATTTGGGCTCTTTGCATAACTTAGCTATTGTTGAGAATGCTGCTATAAATATTGGAGTACACGTGCCACTTCGAGTCAGCGTTAGTGTATCTTTTGGATCAATACCTAGTAGTGCAATTGCTGGGTCCTAGTGTAGCTCTATTTTTTGTTTTTGTGACGAATCTCCATACTATTGTCCAGAATGGCTACACCACTTTGCATTCGCACCAGCATTGCAAAAGGGTTCCCTTTCCCTGCATCCTTGCCAACATCTGTCGTTTCCGGAGATGTTAATTTTAGCTATTCTGATAGGTGTGAGGGGATATCTCATTGTGGGTTTCATTTGTATTTCAGTGATGACCAGTGAGATTGAGCATCTTTTCATGTGTGACCGATCTGGATGTCATCTTTCTTAAGGTGTCTCTTCATGTCTTTTGCCCATTTCTTCACTGGATTATTTGGTTTCTGGGTGTTGAGTGTGATAAGTTTTTATAGATTTTGGATACTAACCCTTTATCTGATATGTCACCTGCAAATATCTTCTCCCACTTCATTCAGTTGCCTTTTAGTTTAGCTGATTTTGTCCCCTGCTGTGCAGAAGCTTTTATCTTCAGGACCCAATAGTTCATTGTGGTTTTTATTGCCCTTGCTTCTGGAGACATGACAAGCGAGAAGTTGCTGCGGCCAGGATCAAGGAGGTACATTGCCTATTATCTCCTCTAGGATTTTGATGGTTCCTGACTTACATTTAGATAATTCATCCATTTTGAGGTGTGTGTGTGTGTGTGTGTGTGTGTGTGTGTGGTTTAAGAACAGTGTCCAGGTTCATCATTCTCACTGTCCAGTATTCCTAGTACCATTTGCTGAAGAGACTCTTATTCCATTGGATATTCTTTCTGTGTTAACAAAGATTACTCACCTTATGTTTGAGGGTATATTTCTGGGTTCCATATTCTGTTCCATTGACGTCTGTCTCCGTTTCTGTGCCTGTACATACTGTCTTGATGAATGCAGCTTTCTAATACACCATACATCCAAAATAGTCATGTTTCCACCTTTGTTTTCTTTTTCAACATGACTTTGGCTTTTGGTATCTTTTCTGCATCCTTACACATTTTAGGGTTGTTTGTTCTAGCTCTGTGGAGAAAGCTCATGTTTTTTGATAGGGATTGCATTGAGTGTGTCGATTGCTTTGGTAGTATTGACATCTTAACAATGTTTGTTCTTCTTCTTTTTTTTTCAACGTTTATTTATTTTTTGGGGACAGACAGAGACAGAGCATGAACAGGGGATTGGAAGAGAGAGAGGGAGACACAGAATAGGAAACAGGCTCCAGGCTCTGAGCCATCAGCCCAGAGCCTGACGTGGGGCTCGATATCATGGATGGCGAGATCGTGACCTGGTTGAAGTCGGACGCTTAACCGACTGTGCCACCCAGGCGCCCCAAATGTTTGTTCTTCTAATACGTGAGCATGGAATGTTTTCCATTTCTTTGGGTTTCTTCAATTTTTCTCATAGACGATTTATGGTTTGTTGCTTACATCCCCATTGGGAGAGTGTCTGAGCTAGGGTTAGGGTTCGGTCCAGGACGTTGCCAGGGCCAAAGCAACTCCAGTCTCGTGATCTCCCTAGAGGAATGAAGTAAGGGACCAGGAGACAGCGGGGGTCAATTGTTTGATTAGGTTTCAAGATCGGGTTAGGATTCGGTTGAGGTTTCCGGTTAGGGGTAGGGATTAGGTTAGGACCCAAGAGGCTCCAGGTACTGAACCCACAGCAGGGCAGTGGTCACCCGAATGGGCTAAGTTGAGGGCACAGGGGAGAGGGCCCAGAACGTTCAGTCTTTGGCTTCCTGGCCACGCAAATCTATGGGCCACTGGTCAGGTAGGACTCAGGAATTCTCTCAGACAACTGCAGCCGGGCCTGCAGAATGACATTGTTAGGTTCCAGGCACCATGCCGAGGGACACTGCCATGCTTCTGGAACCCCAGGCACGTGGTGTTGCCAGACCATGCGATTGGGTCCACAAGGGGAGAGAGCCTTAGCTACGGTTAGTGTTTGGACCAGGGACGTAGCCAGGATCGAAGTGACTCCTGTCTCGAGATCTCCCTCGAGAGATGAAGTGAGGGCTCATGTAAAGGTGAGGTTAAAATGAAGGGATAGGGTTCAAGTCCGGCTTAGGATTAGGAGGAGGGTCTCGTTAAGGGTAGGGTTGGGGTTACGTCCCAGGAGGCCCCAGGTGTGAAGCCAGAACACTTCAGCGGTCTCCCCGAAGGACTGAGTTCAGGGCACAAGGGAGAGTTCCGGTCAGGGTCAGACTCTATGAGCGCCTGGCCGGGGAAGACTCAGGAATTCTCTCTGGCAGCTGCAACAGGCATGAGAAACGATATGGTGAGCTTCCAGATACCATATCAGGTGACCATGCAACCCAGAAGGATCCAAGGCGTATGGTGTTGTCAGACGTAGGGATTGGGTCCCCATGGGGAGAGAGCCTTAGCTAGGGGTAGGTTTCGGTAAAGGCACATCGCGAGGTCCATAGCGACTCCAGGGACGTGACCTCCTTCAGGACTAAATTGAGGGCCCATGCCAGAAGGTGGCTCAAATGCAGGATTAGGGATCGAGGCAGGCTTAGGTTTCGGTGCAGGCTCCCGGTTCGGGGTATGGTTAGAGTTAGGGTTAGGTGCCAGAAGGTTCCAGGCGCCGAACCCACAGCAGGGCAGTGGTCTCCCCGAAGGGCTGAGTTCAGGGCACAAGGGAAGGTGCCGATAAGGATCCGTCATGGCTGCCAAAGCCACACATTTGTTCCTCCCGTGGTCGAGGAGGCCTCCGGAATCCTCTCGGGAGCTGCAGCCGGTCCTGGGAAACGACATGGTGAGCTTCAAGGTTCCTTTCCGAGTCAGTCTGCACCGCTTCTGGACCCCAGGTGCGTGATGCTGTCACGTTGGAATTGGGTGCCCATGAGGGGAGAGCCTTAGCTAGGGTTAGGGTTCGGCCCAGGGACGTCGCCAGGGCCGAAGCGACTCCGGTCTCGTGATCTCCCTCGAGGGCTGAAGTGAGGGCCCATGCCAGAAGGCGGCTCAAATGCAGGATTAGGGATCGAGGCAGGCTTAGGTTTCGGTGCAGGCTCCCGGGTTGGGGTAGGGTTAGGGTTAGGTCACAGGAGGTTCCAGGCGCTGAACCCACAGCAGGGCAGTGGCCTCCCCGAAGGGCTGAGTTGAGGGCACAAGAAACAATGCCAGTCAGGATCCCTCTTTGGCTGCCAAGGCCACATATGTTGTTCCTCCCGTGGTCGAGGAGGCCTCGGGCATCCTCTCGGGAGCTGCAGCCGGGCCTGGGAAACGACATGGTGAGCTTCCAGATTCCTTGCCGAGTCAGCCTGCACGGCTTCTGGACCCCAGGCGCGTGATGCTGTCAGACGTCCGGATTTGGGTCCCCATGAGGGGAGAGCCTTAGCTAGGGTTAGGGTTCGGCCCAGGGACGTCGCCAGGGCCGAAGCGACTCCGGTCTCGTGATCTCCCTCGAGGGCTGAAGTGAGGGCCCATGCCAGAAGGCGGCTCAAAAGCAGGATTAGGGATCGAGAAAGGCTTAGGTTTCGGGGGAGGGTCCCGGGTCGGGGTAGGTTTAGGGTTAGGGTTAGGTCCCAGGAGGTTCCAGGCGCCGAACCCACAGCAGGGCAGTGGTCTCCCCGAAGGGCTGAGTTGAGGGCACAAGGGACGGTGCCGGTCAGGATTCCTCTTTGGCTGCCACGGCCACACATGTTGTTCCTCCCGCGGTCGAGGAGGCCTCCGGAATCCTCTCGGGAGCTGCAGCCGGGCCTGGGAAACGACATGGTGAGCTTCCAGGTTCCTTGCCGAGTCAGCCTGCACCGCTTCTGGACCCCAGGCGCCTGATGCTGTCAGACGTTGGAATTCGGTCCCCATGAGGGGAGAGCCTTAGCTAGGGTTAGGGTTCGGGCCAGGGACGTCTCCAGGGCCGAAGCGACTCCGGTCTCGTGATCTCCCTCGAGGGCTGAAGTGAGGGCCCATGCCAGAAGGCGGCTCAAATGCAGGATTAGGGATCGAGGCAGGCTTAGGTTTCGGGGCACGGTCCCGGTTCGGGGTAGGGTTAGGATTAGGGTTAGGTCCCAGGAGGTTCCAGGCGCCGAACCCACAGCAGGGCAGTGGTCTCCCCGAAGGGCTGAGTTGAGGGCACAAGGGACGGTGCCGGTCAGGATCCCTCTTTGGCTGCCACGGCCACACATGTTGTTCCTCCCGCGGTCGAGGAGGCCTCCGCAATCCTCTCGGGAGCTGCAGCCGAGCCTGGGAAACGACATGGTGAGCTTCCAGGTTCCTTGCTGAGTCAGCCTGCACCGCTTCTGGACCACAAGCGCGTGATGCTGTCAGACGTTGGAATTGGGTTCCCATGAGGGGAGAGCCTTAGCTAGGGTTAGGGTTCGGGCCAGGGACGTCTCCAGGGCCGAAGCGACTCCGGTCTCGTGATCTCCCTCGAGGGCTGAAGTGAGGGCCCATGCCAGAAGACGGCTCAAAAGCAGGATTACGGATCGAGGCAGGCTTAGGTTTCGGGGGAGTGTCCCGGTTCTGGGTAGGTTTAGGGTTAGGGTTAGGTCCCAGGAGGTTCCAGGCGCCGAACCCACAGCAGGGCAGTGGTCTCCCCGAAGGGCTTAGTTGAGGGCACAAGGGACGGTGCCTGTCAGGATTCCTCTTTGGCTGCCACGGCCACACATGTTGTTCCTCCCGCGGTCGAGGAGGCCTCCGGAATCCTCTCGGGAGCTGCAGCCAGGCCTGGGAAACGACATGGTGAGCTTCCAGGTTCCTTGCCGAGTCAGCCTGCACCGCTTCTGGACCCCAGGCGCCTGATGCTGTCAGACGTTGGAATTGGGTCCCCATGAGGGGAGAGCCTTAGCTAGGGTAAGGGTTTGGTCCAGGGACGTCGCCAGGGCCGAAGCGACTCCAGTCTCGTGATCTCCCTCGAGGGCTGAAGTGAGGGCCCATGCCAGAAGGCGGCTCAAATGCAGGATAAGGGATCGAGGCAGGCTGAGGATTTCGGGGGAGGTTCCCGGTTCGGGGTAGGGTTAGGGTTAGGGTTAGGTACCAGGAGGTTCCAGGCGCCGAACCCACAGCAGGGCAGTGGTCTCCCCGAAGGGCTTAGTTGAGGGCACAAGGGACGGTGCCGGTCAGGATCCCTCTTTGGCTGCCACGGCCACACATGTTGTTCCTCCCGCGGTCGAGGAGGCCTCCGGAATCCTCTGGGGAGCTGCAGCCGGCCTGGGAAACGACATGGTGAGCTTCCAGGTTCCTTGCCGAGTCAGCCTGCACCGCTTCTGGACCCCAGGCGCGTGATGCTGTCAGACGTTGGAATTGGGTCCCCATGAGGGCAGAGCCTTAGCTAGGGTTAGGGTTCGGGCCAGGGACGTCGCCAGGGCCGAAGCGACTCCGGTCTCGTGATCTCCCTCGAGGGCTGAAGTGAGGGCCCATGCCAGAAGGCGGCTCAAATGCAGGATTAGGGATCGAGGCAGGCTTAGGTTTCGGGGGAGGGTCCCGGTTCGGGGTAGGGTTAGGGTTAGGGTTAGGTCCCAGGAGGTTCCAGGCGCCGAACCCACAGCAGGGCAGTGGTCTCCCCGAAGGGCTTAGTTGAGGGCACAAGGGACGGTGCCGGTCAGGATTCCTCTTTGGCTGCCACGGCCACACATGTTGTTCCTCCCGCGGTCGAGGAGGCCTCCGCAATCCTCTCGGGAGCTGCAGCCGGGCCTGGGAAACGACATGGTGAGCTTCCAGGTTCCTTGCTGAGTCAGCCTGCACCGCTTCTGGACCCCAGGCGCGTGATGCTGTCAGACGTTGGAATTGGGTCCCCATGAGGGGAGAGCCTTAGCTAGGGTTAGGGTTCGGGCCAGGGACGTCTCCAGGGCCGAAGCGACTCCGGTCTCGTGATCTCCCTCGAGGGCTGAAGTGAGGGCCCATGCCAGAAGGCGGCTCAAATGCAGGATTAGGGATCGAGGCAGGCTTAGGTTTCGGGGGAGGGTCCCGGTTCGGGGTAGGGTTAGGGTTAGGGTTAGGGTTAGGTACCAGGAGGTTCCAGGCGCTGAACCCACAGCAGGGCAGTGGTCTCCCCGAAGGGCTTAGTTGAGGGCACAAGGGACGGTGCCGGTCAGGATCCCTCTTTGGCTGCCACGGCCACACATATTGTTCCTCCCGCGGTCGAGGAGGCCTCCGGAATCCACTGGGGAGCTGCAGCCGGCCTGGGAAACGACATGGTGAGCTTCCAGGTTCCTTGCCGAGTCAGCCTGCACCGCTTCTGGAACCCAAGGGCGTGATGCTGTCAGACGTTGGAATTGGGTCCCCATGAGGGCAGAGCCTTAGCTAGGCTTAGGGTTCGGGCCAGGGACGTCTCCAGGGCCGAAGCGACTCCGTTCTCGTGATCTCCCTCGAGGGCTGAAGTGAGGGCCCATGCCAGAAGGCGGCTCAAATGCAGGATTAGGGATCGAGGCAGGCTTAGGTTTCGGGGGAGGGTCCCGGTTCGGGGTAGGGTTAGGGTTAGGGTTAGGTCCCAGGAGGTTCCAGGCGCCGAACCCACAGCAGGGCAGTGGTCTCCCCGAAGGTCTGAGTTGAGGGCACAAGGGACGGTGCCGGTCAGGATCCCTCTTTGGCTGCCACGGCCACACATGTTGTTCCTTCGGCGGTTGAGGAGGCCTCCGCAATCCTCTCGGGAGCTGCAGCCGGGCCTGGGAAACGACATGGTGAGCTTCCAGGTTCCTTGCTGAGTCAGCCTGCACCGCTTCTGGACCCCAGGCGCGTGATGCTGTCAGACGTTGGAATTGGGTCCCCATGAGGGGAGAGCCTTAGCTAGGCTTAGGGTTCGGGCCAGGGACGTCTCCAGGGCCGAAGCGACTCCGGTCTCGTGATCTCCCTCGAGGGCTGAAGTGAGGGCCCATGCCAGAAGGCGGCTCAAATGCAGGATTAGGGATCGAGGCAGGCTTAGGTTTCGGGGGAGGGTCCCGGTTCGGGGTAGGGTTAGGGTTAGGGTTAGGTCCCAGGAGGTTCCAGGCGCCGAACCCACAGCAGGGCAGTGGTCTCCCCGAAGGTCTGAGTTGAGGGCACAAGGGACGGTGCCGGTCAGGATCCCTCTTTGGCTGCCACGGCCACACATGTTTTTCCTCCCGCGGTCGAGGAGGCCTCCGCAATCCTCTCGGGAGCTGCAGCCGAGCCTGGGAAACGACATGGTGAGCTTCCAGGTTCCTTGCCGAGTCAGCCTGCACCGCTTCTGGACCCCAGGCGCGTGATGCTGTCAGACGTTGGAATTGGGTCCCCATGAGGGAGAGCCTTAGCTAAGGTTAGGGTTCGGTCCAGGGACGTCGCCAGGGCCTAAAGGCGCCGGTCTCGTGATCTCCCTCGAGGGCTGAAGTGAGGGCCCATGCCAGAGAGTGGCTCAAATGCAGGATTAGGGATCGAGGCAGGCTGAGGATTCGGGGGAGGGTCCCGGTTCGGGGTAGGGTTAGGGTTAGGGTTAGGTCCCAGGAGGTTCCAGGCGCCGAACCCACAGCAGGGCAGTGGTCTCCCCGAAGGGCTGAGTTGAGGGCACAAGGGACGGTGCCGGTCAGGATCCCTCTTTGGCTGCCACGGCCACACATGTTGTTCCTCCCGCGGTCGAGGAGGCCTCCGCAATCCTCTCGGGAGCTGCAGCCGGGCCTGGGAAACGACATGGTGAAATTCCAGTTTCCTTGCTGAGTCCACCTGCACCGCTTCTGGACCCCAGGCGCGTGATGCTGTCAGACGTTGGAATTGGGTCCCCATGAGGGGAGAGCCTTAGCTAGGGTTAGGGTTCTGGCCAGGGACGTCTCCAGGGCTGAAGCGACTCCGGTCTCGTGATCTCCCTCGAGGGCTGAAGTGAGGGCCCATGCCAGAAGGCGGCTCAAATGCAGGATTAGGGATCGAGGCAGGCTGAGGATTCGGGGGAGGTTCCCGGTTCGGGGTAGGGTTAGGGTTAGGGTTAGGTCCCAGGAGGTTCCAGGCGCCGAACCCACAGCAGGGCAGTGGTCTCCCCGAAGGGCTTAGTTGAGGGCACAAGGGACGGTGCCGGTCAGGATCCCTCTTTGGCTGCCACGGCCACACATGTTGTTCCTCCCGCGGTCGAGTAGGCCTCCGGAATCCACTGGGGAGCTGCAGCCGACCTGGGAAACGACATGGTGAGCTTCCAGGTTCCTTGCCGAGTCAGCCTGCACCGCTTCTGGACCCCAGGCGCGTGATGCTGTCAGACGTTGGAATTGGGTCCCCATGAGGGCAGAGCCTTAGCTAGGCTTCGGGTTCGGACCAGGGACGTCGCCAGGGCCGAAGCGACTCCGGTCTCGTGATCTCCCTCGAGGGCTGAAGTGAGGGCCCATGCCAGAAGGCGGCTCAAATGCAGGATTAGGGATCGAGGCAGGCTTAGGTTTCGGGGGAGGGTCCCGGTTCGGGGTAGGGTTAGGGTTAGGGTTAGGTCCCAGGAGGTTCCAGGCGCCGAACCCACAGCAGGGCAGTGGTCTCCCCGAAGGGCTGAGTTGAGGGCACAAGGGACGGTGCCGGTCAGGATCCCTCTTTGGCTGCCACGGCCACACATGTTGTTCCTCCCGCGGTCGAGGAGGCCTCCGGAATCCTCTCGGGAGCTGCAGCCGGGCCTGGGAAACGACATGGTGAGCTTCCAGGTTCCTTGCCGAGTCAGCCTGCACCGCTTCTGGACCCCAGGCGCGTGATGCTGTCAGACGTTGGAATTGGGTCCCCATGAGGGCAGAGCCTTAGCTAGGGTTAGGGTTCGGGCCAGGGACGTCGCCAGGGCCGAAGCGACTCCGGTCTCGTGATCTCCCTCGAGGGCTGAAGTGAGGGCCCATGCCAGAAGGCGGCTCAAATGCAGGATTAGGGATCGAGGCAGGCTTAGGTTTCGGGGGAGGGTCCCGGTTCGGGGTAGGGTTAGGGTTAGGGTTAGGTCCCAGGAGGTTCCAGGCCCTGAACCCACACCAGGGCAGTGGTCTCCCCGAAGGGCTGAGTTGAGGGCACAAGGGACGGTGCCGGTCAGGATCCCTCGTTGGCTGCCACGGCCACACATGTTGTTCCTCCCGCAGTCGAGGAGGCCTCCCCAATCCTCTCGGGAGCTGCAGCCGGGCCTGGGAAACGACATGGTGAGCTTCCAGGTTCCTTGCGGAGTCAGCCTGCACCGCTTTTGGACCCCAGGGCCGTGATGCTGTCAGACTTGGAATTGGGTCCCCATGAGGTAAGAACCTTAGCTAGAGTTAGGGTTCGGGCCAGGGACGTCGCCAGGGCCGAAGCGACTCTGGTCTCGTGATCTCCCTCGAGGGCTGAAGTGAGGGCCCATGCCAGAAGGCGGCTCAAATGCAGGATTA
Organism: Felis catus; assembly: GCF_018350175.1. Lineage (NCBI taxonomy): Eukaryota > Metazoa > Chordata > Mammalia > Carnivora > Felidae > Felis > Felis catus. Next base: position 36,985 of record NW_025408521.1, on the reverse strand, counting down.
GGGAAGGCGGCAGGCTTAGATTTCGGGGGAGGGTCCCAGTTCGGGGTGGGGTTAGGGTTAGGGTTAGGTCCCAGGAGGTTCCAGGCGCCGAACCCACAGCAGGGCAGTGGTCTCCCCGAAGGGCTGAGTTGAGGGCTGAAGCCCCGGGAGAGGAGTCCCGGACGGGGAGGCGCCGGGCGAGCAGCCCTGTGCGTATTGGCCCCGGGCGAGGAGCCCCGGGCGAGGAGGCCACAGCCAAGCAGCCCAGGGAGAGGAGGCCCGGGGCGAGCTGCTCCAGGCAAAGAGGCCCCGCGCGAGCAGCCCCGGGCGAAGAGGACCTGGCGAGCAGCCCCGGGCCTGGAAGCCCCGGGCGAGCAGCCCCGGGCCTGGAGGCCTCGGGCGAGCAGCCCCGGGATTGGAGGCCCCGGTGTGCAGCCCCGTGCCTGGAGGCCCCAGGCGAGGATGCCCCGGGCGAGGAGGCCCCGGTCGAGCTGCCCCAGGCCTGGAGGCCCCGGGCGAGCAACCCCGGGCGAGGAGGCCCCGGGCGATCAGTCTCGGGCGAGGAGGCCCCGGGCGAGCAGCGCCGGGCATGGAGGCCCCGGGCGAGCAGCCTCGGGCGAGAAGGCCCCGGGCGAGGAGGCCCCGGTCGAGCTGCCCCAGGCCTGTAGGCCCGGGCGATCAGCCTCGGGCGAGAAGGCACCGACCTAGCAACACCGGGCCTGGAAGCCCAGGGCGAGCTGCCCCGAGCCTAGAGGCCCCGGGCGTGCAGCCCCGCGCCTGGAGGCCCCGGGCGAGCAACCCCGGGCGAGGAGGCCCCGGGCGATCAGTCTCGGGCGAGGAGGCCCCGGGTGAGCAGCGCCGGGCATGGAGGCCCCGGGCGAGCAGCCTCGGGCGAGAAGGCCCCGGGCGAGGAGGCCCCGGTCGAGCTGCACCAGGCCTGTAGGCCCGGGCGATCAGCCTCGGACGAGAAGGCACCGACCTAGCAACACCGGGCCTGGAAGCCCAGGGCGAGCTGCCCCGGGCCTAGAGGCCCCGGGCGTGCAGCCCCGCGCCTGGAGGCCCCGGGCGAGAATGCCCGTGCGAGGAGACCCCGGGTGAGCAGGCCCCGGGCGAGGAGGCCCCGGTCAAGCTGCCCCGGGCCTGGAGGCCCCGGGCGATCAGTCTCGGGCCAGGAGGCCCCGGGCGAGCAGCACCGGGCCTGGAGTCCTCGGGCGAGCAGCCCCAGACCTGGAGGCCCCGGGCGATCAGCCTCGGGCGAGGAGGCCCTGGGCGAGCAGCCCCGGGAATGGAGGCCCCAGGCGAGCAGCCCCAGGCGACGAGGCCCGGGGCTAGCAGCCCCAGGCGTGGAGGCCCGGGGCGAGCAACCCCGGGCATGGAGGCCCAGGGCGAGCTGCCCCGGGCCTGGAGGCCCCCGGGCAAGCAGCCTCGGGAGAGGAGGCCCCTGGCGAGCAGCCCCGGGCGAGGAGGCACCGGACGAGCAGCCCCGGGGGAGGAGGCCCCGGTTGAGCAGTCACGGGCCTGGAACCCCGGGCGAGGAGCACCCGGGCGAGCAGCCCCGGTTGAGGAGGCCCCGATCGAGCAGCCTCGGGCGAGGAGGCCCCGGGGTAACAGCCTCGGGCCTGGAGGCTCCTGGCGAGCAACCCCGGGCGATGAGGCCCCGGGCGAGCAGCCTCAGGCCAGGAGGCCCCGGGCGAGCAGCCCCGGGCCTGGAGGCCCCGGGCAAGAGGCCACGGGTGAGGAGTCCCCGGGCGAGCAGCCCCAGGCGAGGAGGCCTCGGGCGAGCAGCCACAGTCCTGGAGGCCCCGGGCGAACAACCCCGGTCCTGGAGGCCCCATGCGAGCAGCCCCGGGCTTGGAGGCCCCTGTCGAGCATCCCCGGGTGAGCAGCCCCGGGCGAGGAGGCCCCGGGCGAGTGGGGCACTTCCCATTCTGGGTCTCCAAACCATCGGACATTTCCAGGGTGTTTCTCTGCTGAGACCCTAGTGTCTGGAGGCTGTTTCGGGTTCTTTGACCCCTTTCTCTAGGTACAGGGAGGGGCTTCAACCATGGTGAGCCATGGTAATGACTCAGAACCTAGAGGCCGGGGGTCATAGCAGGTGTTTGTGATTCTGGGTCTCCCATCCCTCCGTCCTAACCCGGGAGTTTCTCAGCTGAGAGGAAGGGTTTGTTGGCTTTTTAAAATTCAGGCATATAATTCCTTGGGATTTTGTGTTCGCTGCATAGCCCATGGAGGGGCTGCTTGGAATTCTGTGTCTCCCACTTCTGCAACCTTCCCTGTACATTTCACAGCTGAGACCCCATGGTCTGGAGGCTGTGTGGGATACTCTGACCCATTTCTCTCAGGTAGAGGAAGAGGCTTCAGGCATGATGAGCCAAGGTAAGAGACAGCCCCGTGTGAGGAGGCCCGGGGCGAGCAGCCCCGGGCGAGGAGGCCCCGGGCTAGCAGCCCCGCATCTGGAGGCCTCTGGTGAGCAGCCCCGGGCGAGGAGACCCCGGGCGAGCAGCCCTAGGCGAGGAGGCCTCGGGCGAGCAGGCCCGGGCATGGAGGCCCCGGGTGAGCAACCCCAGTACTGGACGCCCCAGGCGAGCAGCCCCAGGCGAGGAGGCCCAGGGCTAGCAGCCCCGGGCGTGGAGGCCCTGGGCAAGCAACCCCGGGCCTGGAGGTCGCAGGCAAGCAGCCCTGGGCGAGGAGGCCTGGGGCTAGCAGCCCCGGGCTTGGAGGCCCCTAGAAGAAGCCCCGGGTGAGCAGCCCCAGGCGAGGAGGCCCCCGGCGAGCGGGGCACTTCCCATTCTGTGTCTCCAAACCATCTGACATTTCCAGGGAGTTTCTCAGCTCAGACCCTAGTGTCTGGAGGCTGTTTCGGGTTCTGTGACCCCTTTCTCTAGGTACAGGGAGGGGCTTCAACCATGGTAAGCCATGGTAATGACTCAGAACCTAGAGTCCGGGGGTTGTAGCAGGTGTTTGTGATTCTGGGTCTCGTATCCCTCGGTCCTAACCCTGGAGTTTCTGAGCTGAGAGGAAGGGTTTGTTGGCTTTTTAGGATTCAGCCATATAATTCCGTGGGATTTTGTGCTCGCTGCATAGCCCCTGGAGGGGCTGCTTGAGTTCTCTGTCTCCCACTTCTGCAACCTTCCCCATATGTTTCACAGCTGAGACCCCATGGTCTGGAGGCTGTGTGGGATACTCTGACCCATTTCTCTCAGGTAGAGGGAGTGGCTTCAGGCATGATGAGCCATGGTAAGGGACAGCCCCGTGCGAGGAGGCCAGGGGCGAGCAGCCCCGGGTGAGGAGGCACCGGGCGAGTAGCCCTGGGCCTGGAGTCCCGGGGCGAGTTGCCCCGGGCGAGGAGGCTCCGGGCGAGCAGCCCTGGGCCTGGAGGCCCAGGGCGACTAGCCCCGGGCCTGGAGGCCCCGGGCTGGCAGCCCTGCATATGGAGGCCTCTGGCAAGCAGCCTCCGGCGAGGATTCCCCGGGCGAGCAGCCCTGGGCCAGGAGGCCCCGGACGAGCAGCCCCGGGTGAGGAGGCTCCGAGCGAGCAGCACGGGCCAGGGGGCCCCAGGCGAGCGGCCCCGGGCGAGGAGTCCCCGGGCGAGCAGCCCCGGGCCAGGCGGCCCCGGGCGAGCAGCCCTGATCGAGGAGTTCTCGGGCGAGCAGCCCCGGGCCAGGAGGCCCCGGGCGAGCAGCCCCGGGCCTGGTGGACGCGGGTGAGCAGCCCCGGGTCTGGAGGCCCTGGGCGAGCAGCCCTGGGCGAGGAGGCCCTGGGTGAGCAGGCCCCGGGCGACCAGGACCCTGGCGAGGAGGCCCCGGTCAAGCTGCCCCGGACCTGGAGGCCCCGGGAGAGCAGCACCAGGTGAGGAGGCCTCGGGCGAGCAGCCCCGGGCATGGAGGCCCCGGGTGAGCCACCATGTTCCTGGAGGCCCCAGGCGAGCAGCCCCGGCGAGGAGGCCCGCGGCTAGCCGCCCCGGGCGTGGAGGCCCCAGGCGAGCAGCCCTGGTTGAGGAGGCCCGGGGCTAGCAGCCCCGGACGTGGAGGCTCCAGGCGAGCAGCCCCGGTCGAGGAGGCCCCTGGCGAGAAGCCCCGGGTGAGCAGCACCAGGCGAGGAGGCCCACGGCGAGTGGGGTACTTCCCATTCTGGGTCTCCAAACCATCGGACATTTCCAGGGCGTTTCTCAGCTGAGACCCTAGTGTCTGGAGGCTGTTTCGGGTTCTGTGACCCCTTTCTCTAGGTACAGGGAGGGGCTTCAACCATGGTGAGCCATGGTAATGACTCAGAACCTAGAGTCCGGGGGTTGTAGCAGGTGTTTGTGATTCTGGGTCTCCTATCCCTCGGTCCTAACCCGAGAGTTTCTGAGCTGAGAGGAAGGGTTTGTTGGCTTTTTAGGATTCAGCCATATAATTCCGTGGGATTTTGTGCTCGCTGCATAGCCCCTGGAGGGGCTGCTTTGAGTTCTGTGTCTCCCAATTCTGCAAACTTCCCCGTATGTTTCACAGCTGAGACCCCATGGTCTGGAGGCTGTGTGGGATACTCTGACCCATTTCTCTCAGGTAGAGGAAGAGGCTTCAGGCATGATGAGCCAAGGTAAGAGACAGCCCCGTGGAGGAGGCCCGGGGCGAGCAGCCCCGCATCTGGAGGCCTCTGGTGAGCAGCCCCGGGCAGGAGACCCCGGGCGAGCAGCCCTAGGCGAGGAGGCCTCGGGCGAGCAGCCCCGGGCATTCAGGCCCCGGGCGAGCAACCCCAGTCCTGGAGGCCCCAGGCGAGCAGCCCCGGGCGTAGAGGCCTGGGGCTAGCAGCCCCGGGCGTGGAGGCCTGGGGCTAGCAGCCCCGGGCGTGGAGGCCTGGGGCTAGCAGCCCCGGGCGTGGAGGCCTGGGGCTAGCAGCCCAGGGCGAGGAGGCCTGGGGCTAGCAGCCCCGGGCGAGGAGGCCTGGGGCTAGCAGCCCCGGGCGTGGAGGCCTGGGGCTAGCAGCCCCGGGCGAGGAGGCCTGGGGCTAGCAGCCCCGGGCGTGGAGGCCTGGGGCTAGCAGCCCCGGGCGAGGAGGCCTGGGGCTAGCAGCCCCGGGCGTGGAGGCCCCTGGTGAGCATCCCCGGGTGAGCAGCCCCGGGCGAGGAGGCCCGGAGCGAGTGGGGCACTTCCCATTCTGTGTCTCCAAACCATCGGACATTTCCAGGGTGTTTCTCTGCTGAGACCCTAGTGTCTGGAGGCTGTTTCGGGTTCTCTGACCCCTTTTTCTAGGTACAGGGAGGGGCTTCAACCATGGTGAGCCATGGTAATGACTCAGAACGTAGAGGCCGGGGGTCGTAGCAGGTGTTTGTGATTCTGGGTCTCGTATCCCTCGGTCCTAACCCTGGAGTTTCTGAGCTGAGAGGAAGGGTTTGTTGGCTTTTTAGGATTCAGCCATATAATTCCTTGGGATTTTGTGCTCGCTGCATAGCCCCTGGAGGGGCTGCTTGGAATTCTGTGTCTCCCACTTCTGCAACCTTCCCTGTACATTTCACAGCTGAGACCCCATGGTCTGGAGGCTGTGTGGGATACTCTGACCCGTTTCTCTCAGGTAGAGGGAGAGGCTTCAGGCATGATGAGCCATGATAAGAGACAGCCCCAGGCCAGGAGGCCCGGGGCGAGCAGGCCCGGTGTGAGGAGGCCCCGGGCGAGCAGCCCCAGCCCGGGAGGTCCGGGGCGAGTGCCGACTTCCTATTCTGTGTCTCGATTCCATCGGACCTTTCCGGGGAGTTTCTCAGCTGAGACCCTAGTGTCTGGAGGCTGTTTCAGGTTCTGTGACCCCTTTCTCTCAGGTAAAGGGAGCGGCTTCAGCCAAGGTGATCCATCGTAATGACTCAGGGCCTCAGGCCATGGGTCGTAGCAGGTGTTTGGGATTCTGGGTCTCGCATCCCTCGGTCCTAACCCAGGAGTTTCTGAGCTGAGAGGAAGGGTTTGTTGGCTTTTTTAAATTCAGGCATATAATTCCTTGGGATTTTGTGCTCGCTGCATAGCCCCTGGAGGGGCTGCTTGGAATTCTGTGTCTCCCACTTCTGCAACCTTCCCTGTACATTTCACAGCTGAGACCCCATGGTCTGGAGGCTATGTGGGATACTCTGACCCATTACTCTCAGGTAGAGGAAGAGGCTTCAGGCATGATGAGCCAAGGTAAGAGACAGCCCCGTGTGAGGAGGCCAGGGGCGAGCAGCCCCGGGCGAGGAGGCCCCGGGCTAGCAGCCCCGCATCTGGAGGCCTCTGGTGAGCAGCCCCGGACGAGGAGACCCCGGGCGAGCAGCCCTAGGCGAGGAAGCCTCGGGCGAGCAGCCCGGGGCATGGAGGCCCCGGGTGAGCAACCCCAGTACTGGAGGCCCCAGGCGAGCAGCCCCAGGCGAGGAGGCCCAGGGCTAGCAGCCCCGGGCGTGGAGGCCCTGGGCGAGCAACCCCGCGCCTGGAGGTCACAGGCAAGCAGCCCCGGGCGAGGAGGCCTGGGGCTAGCAGCCCCGGGCATGGAGTCCCCTGGCGAGCATCCCCGGTTGAGCAGCCCCAGGCTAGGAGGCCCCGGGCGAGTGGGGCACTTCCCATTCTGTGTCTCCAAACCATCGGACATTTCCAGGGTGTTTCTCAGCTGAGACCCTAGTGTCTGGAGGCTGTTTCGGGTCCTGTGACCCCTTTCTCTAGGTACAGGGAGGGGCTTCAGCCATGGCGAGCCATGGTAATGACTCAGAACCTAGAGGCCGGGGGTCGTAGCAGGTGTTTGTGATTCTGGGTCTCGTATCCCTCGGTCCTAACCCGGGAGTTTCTGAGCTGAGAGGAAGGGTTTGTTGGCTTTTTAGGATTCAGCCATATAATTCCTTGGGATTTTGTGCTCGCTGCATAGACCCTGGAGGGGCTGCTTGGAATTCTGTGTCTCCCACTTCTGCAACCTTCCCAGTACATTTCACAGCTGAGACCCCATGGTCTGGAGGCTGTGTGGGATACTCTGACCCGTTTCTCTCAGGTAGAGGGAGTGGCTTCAGGCATGATGAGCCATGGTAAGGGACAGCCCCGTGCGAGGAGGCCAGGGGCGAGCAGCCCTGGGTGAGGAGGCTCCGGGCGAGTAGCCCTGGGCCTGGAGTCCCGGGGCGAGTTGCCCCGGGCGAGGAGGCTCCGGGAGAGCAGCCCTGGGCCTGGAGGCCCAGGGCGACTTTCCCCGGGTCTGGAGGCCCCGGGCTAGCAGCCGTGCATATGGAGGCCTCTGGCGAGCAGCCCCGGGCGAGCAGCCCCGGGCCAGGAGGCCCGGGCGAGCAGCCCCACATCTGGAGGCCTCTGGTGAGCAGCCCCGGGCGAGGAGACCCCGGGCGAGCAGCCCTAGGCGAGGAGGCCTCGGGCGAGCAGCCCCGGGCATGGAGGCTCCGGGTGAGCAACCCCAGTACTGGAGGCCCCAGGCGAGCAGTCCCAGGCGAGGAAGCCCGGGGCTAGCAGCCCCGGGCGTGGAGGCCCTGGGCGAGCAACCCCGGGCCTGAGAGGCCATAGGGGAGCAGTCCCGGTCTAGGAGCCTGGGGCTAGCAGCCCCGGGCGTGGAGGCCTGGGGCAGGCAGCCCCGGGGATGGAGGCCCCTGGCGAGCGTCCCCGGGTGAGCAGCCCCGGGCGAGGAGGCCCCGGGCGAATGGGGCACTTCCCATTTTGTGTCCCCAATCCTTCCCACCTTTCTGGGGAGTTTCTGAGCTGAGACCCCAGTGTCTGGAGACTGTTTCGGGTCCTGTGACCCCTTTCTCTAGGTACAGGGAGGGGCTTCAACCATGGTGAGCCATGGTAATGACTCAGAACCTAGAGGCCGGGGGTCGTAGCAGGTGTTTGTGATTCTGGGTCTCCTATCCCTCGGTCCTAACCCGGGAGTTTCTGAGCTGAGAGGAAGGGTTTGTTGGCTTTTTAGGATTTAGCCATCTACTTCCTTGGAATTTGTGCTTGCTGCATAGCCCCTGGAGGGGCTGCTTGGAATTCTGTGTCTCCCATTCTGCAACCTTCCCTGTACATTTCACAGCTGAGACCCCATGGTCTGGAGGCTGTGTGGGATACTCTGACCCATTTCTCTCAGGTAGAGGGTATGGCTTCAGGCATGATGAGCCATGGTAAGGGACAGCCCCGTGCGAGGAGGCCAGGGGCGAGCAGCCCCGGGTGAGGAGGCTCTGGGCGAGTAGCCCTGGGCCTGGAGTCCCGGGGCGAGTTGCCCAGGGCGAGGAGGCTCCGGGTGAGCAGCCCTGGGCCTGGAGGCCCAGGGCGAGTAGCCCCGGGCCTGGAGGCCCCGGGCTAGCAGCCCTGCATATGGAGGCCTCTGGCGAGCAGCCCCGGGCCAGGGGTCCCCGGGCGAGCAGCCCCGGGCGAGGAGGCTCCGAGCGAGCAGCACGGGCCAGGGGGCCCCAGGCGAGCTGCCCCGGGCGAGGAGTCCCCGGGCGAGCAGCCCCGGTCGAGGAGTTCCCGGGCGAGCAGCCCCGGTCGAGGAGTTCCCGGGCGAGCAGCCCCGGTCGAGGAGTTCCCGGGCGAGCAGCCCCGGGCCAGGAGGCCCCGGGCGAGCAGCCCCGGGCCAGGAGGCCCCGGGCGAGCAGCCCCGGGCCAGGAGGCCCCGGGCGAGCAGCCCCGGTCCTGGTGGCCCCGGGCGAGCAGCCCCGGGTCTGGAGGCCCTGGGCGAGCAGCCCCGGGCGAGGAGGCCCCGGGTGAGCAGGCCCCGGGCGACCAGGACCCTGGCGAGGAGGCCCCGGTCGAGCTGCCCCGGACCTGGAGGCCCCGGGAGAGCAGCCGCAGGTGAGGAGGCCCCGGGCGAGCAGCCCCGGGCATGGAGGCCCCGGGTGAGCCACCCCGTTCCTGGAGGCCCCAGGGGAGCAGCCCCGGGCGAGGAGGCCCGCGGCTAGCCGCCCCGGGCGTGGAGGCCCCAGGCGAGCAGCCCTGGGCGAGGAGGCTCGGGGCTAGCAGTCCCGGGCGTGGAGGCCCCAAGCGAGCATCCCTGGGTGAGCAGCCCCAGGCTAGGAGGCCCCGGGCGAGCGGGGCACTTCCCATTTTCTGTCCCCAATCCCTCCCACCTTTCTGGGGAGTTTCTGAGCTGAGACCCCAGTGTCTGGAGACTGTTTTGGGTCCTGTGACCCCTTTCTCTAGGTACAGGGAGGGGCTTCAACCATGGTGAGCCATGGTAATGACTCAGAACGTAGAGGCCGGGGGTCGTAGCAGGTGTTTGTGATTCTGGGTCTCGTATCCCTCGGTCCTAACCCTGGAGTTTCTGAGCTGAGAGGAAGGGTTTGTTGGCTTTTTAGGATTCAGCCATATAATTCCTTGGGATTTTGTGCTCGCTGCATAGCCCCTGGAGGGGCTGCTTGGAATTCTGTGTCTCCCACTTCTGCAACCTTCCCTGTACATTTCACAGCTGAGACCCCATGGTCTGGAGGCTGTGTGGGATACTCTGACCCGTTTCTCTCAGGTAGAGGGAGAGGCTTCAGGCATGATGAGCCATGATAAGAGACAGCCCCAGGCCAGGAGGCCCGGGGCGAGCAGGCCCGGTGCGAGGAGGCCCCGGGCGAGCAGCCCTGGGCGAGGAGGCTCGGTGCTAGCAGTCCCGGGCGTGGAGGCCCCAAGCGAGCATCCCTGGGTGAGCAGCCCCAGGCTAGGAGGCCCCGGGCGAGCGGGGCACTTCCCATTTTCTGTCCCCAATCCCTCCCACCTTTCTGGGGAGTTTCTGAGCTGAGACCCCAGTGTCTGGAGACTGTTTTGGGTCCTGTGACCCCTTTCTCTAGGTACAGGGAGGGGCTTCAACCATGGTGAGCCATGGTAATGACTCAGAACGTAGAGGCCGGGGGTCGTAGCAGGTGTTTGTGATTCTGGGTCTCGTATCCCTCGGTCCTAACCCTGGAGTTTCTGAGCTGAGAGGAAGGGTTTGTTGGCTTTTTAGGATTCAGCCATATAATTCCTTGGGATTTTGTGCTCGCTGCATAGCCCCTGGAGGGGCTGCTTGGAATTCTGTGTCTCCCACTTCTGCAACCTTCCCTGTACATTTCACAGCTGAGACCCCATGGTCTGGAGGCTGTGTGGGATACTCTGACCCGTTTCTCTCAGGTAGAGGGAGAGGCTTCAGGCATGATGAGCCATGATAAGAGACAGCCCCAGGCCAGGAGGCCCGGGGCGAGCAGGCCCGGTGCGAGGAGGCCCCGGGCGAGCAGCCCCAGGCCGGGAGGTCCGGGGCGAGTGCCGACTTCCTATTCTGTGTCTCGATTCCATCGGACCTTTCCGGGGAGTTTCTCAGCTGAGACCCTAGTGTCTGGAGTCTGTTTCAGGTTCTGTGACCCCTTTCTCTCAGGTAAAGGGAGCGGCTTCAGCCAAGGTGAGCCATCGTAATGACTCAGGGCCTCAGGCCATGGGTCGTAGCAGGTGTTTGGGATTCTGGGTCTCGCATCCCTCGGTCCTAACCCGGGAGTTTCTGAGGTGAGAGGAAGGGTTTGTTGGCTTTTTAGGATTCAGGCATATGTTTCCTTGGGATTTTGTGCTCCCTGCATTGCTTCTGGAGGGGCTGCTTGGGATTCTGTGTCTCCCACTTCTCCAACCTTCCCCGTAAGTTTCTCAGCTGAGACCCCATGGTGTGGAGGCTGTGTGGGATAGTCTGATCCATTTCTCTCAGGTACAGGGAGTGGCTTCAGCCATGGTGAGCCAATGTAATGTCTCAGGGCCTGGAGGCCGGTGCTCGTATCAGTTGTTTGGGATTCTATCTCTCATACCTCGGTTTTATCCCGGGAATTTCTGAGCTCAGAGCAAGGTTTTGTGGGCTTTTTAGGATTCAGGCATATGTCTCCTTGGGATTTTGTGCTTGCTGCATAGCCGCTGGAGGGGCTGCTTGGGACTCTGTGTCTCCCACTTCTCCAACCTTTCGTGTAAGTGTCTCAGCTGAGACCCCATGGTCTGGAGGCTGTGTGGGATACCCTGACCCGTTTCTCTCAGGTATAGGGAGAAGCTTCAGGCATGATGAGCCATGGTAAGAGACAGCCCCCGGCGAGGAGGCCCGGGGCGAGCAGCTCCGGGCGAGGAGCCCTGGGGCGAGCAGCCCCGGGGGTGGAGGCCCGGGGCGAGCAGCCCCGGGCCTCCAGCCCCGGGCCTGGGGGCCCGGGGTGAGCGGGGCGCTCCCCATTCTGTGTCTCCAATCCCTCAGACCTTTCCGGGGAGATTCTGAGATTAGACCCCAGGGTCTCGAGGCTGTTTCGGGTTCTGTGACCCTTTTCTCTCAGGTACAGGCAGCGGCTCTATCCATGGTGAGCCATGGTAGTGACTCAGGGCCTGGAGGCCGGGGCTCGTAGCAGGTGTTTGGGATTCTGTGTCCCCATCCCTCGGTCCTTTCCCGGGAGTTTCTGAGCTGAGAGGAAGGGTTTGTTGGCTTTTTAGGATTCAGGCATATGTCTCTTTGGGATTTTGTGCTCGCTGCATAGCCGCTGGAGGGGCTGCTTGGGATTCTGTGTCTCCCACTTCTCTAAAATTCCGCGTATGTTTCTCAGCTCATACCCCATGGTCTGTAGCCTGTGTGGGATACTCTGACCCGTTTCTCTCAGGTACATGGAAAGGCTTCAGGCATGATGAGCCAATGTAAGGGACAGCCCCGGGCGAGGAGGCCCGGGGCGAGCAGCCCCGGGCGAGGGTGTCCTGGGACGAGCAGCCCCGGGCGAGGAGACCCCGGGGCGAGCAGCCCCGGGGGAGGTGGCCCGGGGCGACCAGGCCCGGGCGAGGAGGCCCGGGGTGAGCAGCCCTGGGGTGAGGAGTCCCGGGGCGAGCCTGGGGGCCTGGGGCGAGCAGGGGCACTACCCATTCCAATCCCTCGGTACTTGCCCGGAGGTTCTGAGCAGGGATCCCAGGGTCTGCCGGTGTTTGTGATTGTGTGACCCCATTCTCTCAGGTACAGGGAGCGGCCTCAGCCATGGAAAGGCATGGTAATTGACTCCCGGTCTCAAAGCCGGGTCTCACAGTAGCTTATTGGGGTTGTGTGTCTGGCATCCATCTGACCTATCTCGGGAATTTCTGATCTGAGACCACAGGGTTTTTTGTGTCTAGCTTATGTCTCCCTTGGGATTTTGTGCTCGCTGCACATCCCTGGATGGGCTGCTTGGGTTTCTGTGTCTCTCTGATTTCTGGGACAATTTCCAGGAGATTCTAAGCTGAGACCCCAGGTTCTGGAGGGTGTTTGGTATTCTGTGACCCCTTTCTCTCAGGTACAGGGAGCAGCTTCAGCCAAGGTGAGCCATGGTAATTGACTCAGGGCCTGGAGGCCGCAGCTCATAGCAGGTGTTTGGGACTGTGTCTGGCATTCCTCGGTCCTAACCCGGGACTTTCGGACCTGAGACCACAAGGTTTGTTGGCTTTTAGGATTCAGGCATATGTCTCGCTTGGGATTTTGTGCTCACTGCACAGCCGCTGGAGGGTCTCCTTGGGATTCTGTGTCTCCCACTACTCGAACCTTTCCCGGAAGTTTCCTAGCTGAGACCCCATGGTCTGGAGGCTGCATTCAGGTACAGGGAGAGGCTTCAGGCATGATGAGCCATGGTAAGTGACAGCCCCGGATGAGGAGGCCCGAGGCGAGCAGTCCCTGGCGAGGAGGCCCGGAGAGGATCAGCCATGATGAGCCATGGTAAGTGACAGCCCCGGAGAGGAGGATGCTCAATTGCAGGGTTAGGTTTCGAGGCAGGCTTAACTTTCGGTGGAGGATCCTGGTTCGTGGTACGGTTAGTGTTAGGGTTAGGTCCCATGAGGCCCCCAGCACCAAACACACACCAGGGCAGTGGTCTCCCTGAAGGTCTGAGTTGAGGGCACAAGGGACGGTGCCGGCCAGGATCCGTCTTTGGCTGCCACGGCTGAAGTGAGGGCCCATGCCAGAAGGCGGCTCAAATGCAGGATTAGGGATCGAGGCAGGCTTAGGTTTCGGGGGAGGGTCCCAGTTCGGGGTAGGGTTAGGTTAGGTCCCAGGAGGTTCCAGGCGCCGAACCCACAGCAGGGCAGTGGTCTCCCCCAAGGGCTGAGTTGAGGGCACAAGGGACTCTGCCGGTCAGGATCCCTCTTTGGCTGCCACGGCCACACATGTTGTTCCTCCCGCGTTCGAGGAGGCCTCCGCAATCCGCTCGGGAGCTGCAGTCGGGCCTGGGAAACGACATGGTGAGCTTCCAGGTTCCTTGCCGAGTCAGGCTGCACCGCATCTGGACCCCAGGCGCGTGATGCTGTCAGACGTTGGAATTGGGTCCCCATGAGAGGAGAGCCTTAGCTAGGGTTAGGGTTCATTCCAGGGACGTCGCCAGGGCCGAAGCGACTCCTGGCTCATGATCTAAATCGAGGGTTGAAGTGAGGGCCCATGCCAGAAGGCAGCTCAAATGCAGGATTAGGGATCGAGGCAGGCTGAGGATTCGGGGGAGGGTCTCGGTTCGGGGTAGGGTTAGGGTTAGGTCCCAGGAGGTTCCAGGCACTGAACCCAAAGCAGGGCAGTGGTCTCCCCGAAGGGCTGAGTTGAGGGCACAAGGGACGGTGCCGGTCAGGATCCCTCTTTGGCTGCCACGGCCACACATGTTGTTCCTCCCGCGGTTGAGGAGGCCTCCGCAATCCTCTCGGGAGCTGCAGCCGGGCCTGGGAAACGACATGGTGAGCTTCCAGGTTCCTTGCCGAGACAGCCTGCACCGCTTCTGGACCCCAAGCGCGTCATGATGTCAGACGTTGGAATTGGGTCCCCATGAGGGGAGAGCCTTCGCTAGGGTTAGGGTTCGGTCCAGGGACGTTGCCAGGGCCGAAACGACTCCGGTCTCGTGATCTGCCTCGAGAGCTGAAGTGAGGGCCCATGCCAGAAGGCGGCTCAAATACAGGATTAGGGATCGAGGCAGGCTTAGGTTTCGGGGGAGGGTCCCGGTTCGGGGTAGGGTTAGGGTTAGGGTTAGGTCCCAGGAGGTTCCAGGCGCCAAACCCACAGCAGGGCAGTGGTCTCCCTGAAGGACTGAGTTGAGGGCACAAGGGACGGTGCCGCTCAGGATCCCTCTTTGGCTACCACGGCCTCACATGTTGTTCCCCCCGCGGTGGATGAGGCCTCCGCAATCCTCTCGGGAGCTGCAGCCGGGCCTGGGAAACGACATGGTGAGCTTCCAGGTTCCTTGCCATGTCAGCCTGCACCGCTTCTGGACCCCAGGCGCGTGATGCTGTCAGACGGTGGAATTGGGTCCCCATGAGGGGAGAGCCTTAGCTAGGGTTAGGGTTCGGTCCAGTGACGTTGCCAGGGCCGAAGCGACTCCGGTCTCATGATCTCCCTCGAGGCTGAAGTGAGGGCCCATGCCAGAAGGCGGCTCAAAAGCAGGATTAGGGATCGAGGCAGGCTTAGGTTTCGGGGGAGGGTCCCGGTTCGGGGTAGGGTTAGGGTTAGGGTAAGGTCCCAGGAGGTTCCAGGCGCCGAACCCACAGCAGGGCAGTGGTCTCCCCGAAGGACTGAGTTGAGGACACAAGGGACGGTGCCGGTCAGGATCCCTCTTTGGCTGCCACGGCCACACATGTTGTTCCTCCCGCGGTCGAGGAGGCCTCCGCAATCCTCTCAGGAGCTGCAGCCGGGCCTGGGAAATGACATGGTGAGCTTCCAGGTTCCTTGCCGAGTCAGCCTGCACCGCTTCTGGACCCCAGGTGCGTGATGCTGTCAGAGGTTGGAATTGGGGCCCCATGAGGAGAGAGCCTTAGCTAGGGTTAGGGTTCGGTCCAGGGACGTCGCCAGGGCCGAAGCGACTCTGGTCTCGTGATCTCCCTCGAGGGCTCAAGTGAGGGCCCATGCGACAAGGTGGCTCAATTGCAGGGTTAGGGTTCGAGGCAGGCTTAGATTTCGGTGGTAGGTCCCATTAGGGGTACGGTTAGGGGTACGGTTAGGTCCCAGGAGGCTCTAGGCGCGGAACCCACAGCAGGGCAGTGGTCTCCCCGAAGGGCTAAGTGGCGTGCAAAAGGGATGGTGCCGGTCAGGATCCGTCTTTGTCTGCAAGGCCACACACGTGATTGGGCCCCTGGTCGAGGAGGCCTCCGGAATCCTCTCGGGCAGCTGCAGCCTGGCCTGGGAAACGACATGGTGAGCTTCCAGATTCCATGCTGAGTCAGCCTGCACTGCTAACGGACCCCAGGCGCGTTGTGTTGTCAGACGTTGTCAGACGAATTGGGTCCTCCTGGGGAGAGAGCCTTAGCTAGGGTTAGGGTTCGGTCCAGGGACGTCACCAGGGCTGAAGCGACTCCAGTCTCGTGACCCTCCCTCGAGGGATGAAGTGAGGGCCCATGCCAGATGGCGGCACAATTGCAGGGTTAGGGTTAGAGGCAGGCTTAGTTTTCGGTGCAGGGTCCCGGTTCGGGGTAGGGTTAGGGTTAGGTTTAGGTCCCAATAGGCTCTAGGCGCCGAACCCACAGCAGGGCATAGGTCTCCCCAAAGGGCTGATTTGAGGGCACAAGGGACAGTGCCCGTCATGATCCGACTTTGGCTGCCAAGGCCACACACGTCGATCGGCCCCTGGTCGAAGAGGCCTCAGGAATCCTCTCAGGCAATGCAGCCACGCCTTGGAAAGGACATGGTGAATTTCCAGGTTCCTTTCGAGTCAGCCTGCACCGCTTCTGGATCCCAGGCGCGTGGTTTTGTCAGAATTGCAATTGGGTCCCCATGGGGAGAGAGCCTTCGCTAGGGATGGGTTTGGCCCAGGAACGTCGGCAGGGCCAACGCACATCCATTCTCGTGATCTCCCTCGAGTGCTGAAGTGAGGGCCCATGCCAGAAGGCGGCTCAACTCCAGGGTTCGGGTTCGAGGCAGGCTTAGGTTTCAGTGGAGGGTCCCGTTTCGGGGTAGGGTTAGGGTTAGGTCCCAGGAGGCTCCAGCGCCGATCCCACAGCAGGGCACCCACTGGTCTCTCTGAAGGGCTGAGTTGAGGGCCCAACGGACGGTGCCGGTAATGATCTGACTTTGGCTGCCATGGCCACACACGTCCATCGGCCCCTGGTCAAGGAGGCCTCTTGAATCCTCTCGGGCAGCTGCAGCCGGGCCGGGGAAACGACATGGTGAGCTTCCAAGTTCCTTGCCGAGTCAGCCTGCACGACATCTGGACCCCAGGCGCGTGCTGCTGTCAGACGTTGGAATTGGGTCCCCATGGGGAGAGAGCCTTAGCTAGGGTTGGGTTTGGCCCAGGAACGTCGGTAGGGCCAAGACGCCTCCATTCTCGTGATCTCCCTCGAGTGCTGAAGTGAGGGGCCATGCCAGAAGGCGGCTCAACTCCAGGGTTCGGGTTCGAGGCAGGCTTAGGTTTCAGTGGAGGGTCCCATTTCGGGGTAGGGTTAGGGTTAGGTCCCAGGAGGCTCCAGCGCCGAACCCACAGCAGGGCACCCACTGGTCTCTCTGAAGGGCTGAGTTGAGGGCCCAACGGACGGTGCCGGTAATGATCCGACTTTGGCTGCCACGGCCACACACGTCCATCGGCCCCTGGTCGAGGAGGCCTCTTGAATCCTCTCGGGCAGCTGCAGCCGGGCCGGGGAAACTACATGGTGAGCTTCCAAGTTCCAAGCCGAGTCAGCCTGCACCACATCTGGACCCCAGGCCCGTGGTGTTGTCAGACGATGGAATTGGGTCCCCATGGGGAGAGAGCCTTAGCTAGGGTTAGCGTTCCGACCAGGGAAGTCGCCAGGGCCGAAGCGACTCTGGTCTTGTGGTCTCCCTCGAGCGCTGAAGTGAGCGTCCAAGTCAGAAGGTGGCTCAATTGCAGGGTTTGGGTTCGAGGCAGGCTTAGGTTTTGGTGGAGTGTCCATGTTCGGGGTAGGGTTAGGGTTAGGTCCCTGGAGGCTCCAGACGGCAAACCCACTTCAGGGCAGTGGTCTCCCCGAAGGGCTGAGTTGAGGGCACAAGGGACGGTGCCGGTCAGGATTCGATTTTCGCTACCAAAGCCACACACGTCGATTGGCCCCTGGCCGAGGAGGCCTCCGGAATCCTCTCGGGCAGCTGCAGCCAGGCCTGGGAAACGACATGATGAGCTTCCAGGTTGCATGCGGAGTCAACCTGCACCGCTTCTGTACTCCAGGCGTGTGGTGTTGTCAGACGTTGGAATTGGGTCCCCATGGGGAGAGAGCCTTAGTTAGGGTTAGGGTTTGGACCAGGGACATTGGCAGGGCCGACATAACTCCAGTCTCGTGATCTCCCTCAAGGGCTGAAGTGAGGGCCCATGCGACAAGGCGGCTCAATTGCAGGATTAGTGTTCGAAGCAGGCTTTCGTTTTCCTGGAGTGTCCCGTTTCGGGGTAGGGTTAGGGTTAGGGTTCGGTCCCAGGAGGCTCCAGGTGCCGAACCCAGGGCAGGGCGGTGGTCTCCCCTAAGGGCTCAGTTGAGGACACAAGGGACGCTGCCCGTCAGGATCTGTCTTTGTCTGCAAGGCCGCACATGTCCATCGGCCCCTGGTTGTGGAGGCCTCCAGAATCCTCTCGGGCAAGTGCAGCCAGGCCTGGGACACGCCACGGTGAGCTTCCAGGTTCCATCCTGAGTCATCCTGCACCGCTTCTGGACCCCAGGCACGTAGTGTTGTCAGACGTTGGAATTGGGCCCCCGTGGGGAGAGAGCCTTAGCTAGGGTTAGGGTTGGGGTCCATGGACATCGCCAGGGCCAAAGCGACTCTGGCCTCATGATCTCCCTCGAGGGTTGAAGTGAGGGCCCTTGCCAGGAGGCGGCTCAATATCAGCGTTAGGGTTCGAGGCAAGCTTAGGTTTCGGTGGAGGGTCCCGGTTCACGGAAGGCTTAGGGTTAGGGTTAGGTCCCTGGAGGATCCAGGCGCCAAACCCACAGCAGGGCAGTGTTCTCCCCGAAGGGCTCAGTTGAGGGCACAAGGTACGGTGCCGGTCAAGTTCCGTCTTTGGCTGCCAAGGCCACACACGTCAATCCACCCCTGGTTGAGGAGACCTCCGGAATACTCTCGGGCAGCTGCAGCAGGGCCTTGAAAACGGCAATGGTGAGCTCCCAGCTTCCATGCGAGTCAGCCTGCACCGCTTATGGACGCCAGGCACGTGGGGTTGTCAGACGTTGGAATTGGGTCCCCATGTGTAGAGAGCCTTAGCAAGGCTTAGGGTTCAGTCCAGGTACGTCACCAGGGCCGAATCGACTCCCGTCTCGTGTCCTCCCTCGATGGCTGAAGTGAGGGTCCATTCCAGATGGCGGCTCAATTGCAGGGTTAGGGTTCGAGGCAGGCTTAGGTTTCGTTGGAGGTTCCCGGGCCGGGTAGGGTTTGGTTTAGGGTTAGGTCCCAGGAGGCTCCAGGCGCCAAACCCACAGCAGGGCAGTGGTATCCCTGAAGGGCTGCATTGAGGGCCCAAGGGACGGTGCCGGTCAGGATCCGTCTTTGGGTGCCAAGGCCACACACGTCGATCGGCCCCTGGTCAAGGGGGCCTCCGGATTCCTCTCGGGCAGCTGCAGTCGGGCCTGGGAAACGACATGCTGAGCTGCCAGGTTCCATGCCGTGTCAGCCTGCACCGCTTATGGACCCCAGGCGCGCGGTGATGTCAGACGATAGAATTGGGTCCCCATGGGGAGAGAGCCTTAGCTAGGTTTAGGGTTCGGTCCGGAGAGGTCGCCAGGGCCGAAAAGACTCTGGTCTTCTGATATCCCTCGAGGGCTGACGTGAGGGCCATGCCAGAAGGTGGCTCAAATGCAGGGTTAGGCTTCGAGGCAGGCATAGGTTTCGGTGTAGGGTCCATGTCCGGGGTATGGTTAGGGTTAGGTACCAGGAGGCTCCAGGCGCCGAACCCACAGCAGGGCAGTGGTCTCCCTGAAGGGCTGAGGTGAGGGCACAAGGGACTGTGCCTTTCCGGATCTGTTTTTGGCTGCCAAGTCCAGACACTTCGATTGGCCCCTCCTGGAGGAGGCCTCCGGAATCCTCTCGCGCCGTTGCAGCCGGGCCTGGGAAACGACATGGTGAGCTTCCAGGTTCCTTGCCGAGTCAGCCTGTACCGCTTCTGGACCCCAGGCGAGTGATGCTGTCAGACCTTGGAATTGGGTCCCCAAGAGGAGAGAGCCTTAGCTAGGGTTAGGGTTCGGTCCAGGGACGTTGCCAGGGCCGAAGCGACTCCGGTCTCGTGATCTCCCTCGTGGGCTGAGGTCAGGGCCCATGTATGAAGGCGGCTCAAGTGCAAGGTTAGGTTTTGAGCCAGGGTTAGGTTTTGGTAGAGGGTCCCGGTTAGTTGTCCTGTTAGGGTTAGGGTAAGGTCCCTGGAAGCTCCTGGCGCCAAACCCACAGCAGGGGAGTGGTCTCCACGAAGGGCTGATTTGAGGACAAAAGCAATGGTGACGGTCAGGATCAGTCTTTTGCTGCCAAGGCCACACACGTCGATGGGCCCCTGGTCGAGGAAGCCTCTGGAATCCTCTCGGGCAGCTGCAGCCTGGCCTGTGAAACGACATGCTGAGCTTCCAGGTTCCATGCTGAGTGAAGCTGCACTGCTTCTGTACCCCAGGAACGTGGTGTTGTCAGACGGTGGAATTGGGTCCCCATGGGGAGCGTCCCTTACCTTGGGTTAGGGTCCCGTCCATGGACGTCGCCTTGACCTAAGCGACTATGGTCACGTGGTCTCCTTCGAGGGCTCAAATGAGTGTCCATGCAACAAGGTGGCTCAAGTACAGGGTCGGTTTTGCGGCAGGGTTTGGTTTGGGTGGATGGTCCCGGGTAGGGGTTAGGTTACGGTTAGGGTAAGGTCCCAGGAGGCTCCAGGCGTTGAACCCACAGCAGGGCAGTGATCTCCTGCAGGGATGAGTTGAGGGCACAAGGGACGGTGACGGTCAGGATCAGTATTTGGCTTCCATGGCCACACACGTCAATGGGCCCCTGGTCGAGGAGGCATCTGAAACCTCTGAGGCAGCTGCAGCCCAGCCTGGAAAATGACACGGTAGGCTTCCAGGTCCCAAGCCGGGTGTGCCGCACCTCTTTTGGACCCCAGGCACGTGGTCTTGTCAGACGGTGGAATTGGGTTCCCATGGGCAGAGTGCCTGAGCTAGGGTGAGGGTTTGGTCCAGGGACGTCGCCAGGGCTGAAGCGACTCTGGTCTCGTGATCTCCCTCCAGGGCTGAAGTGAGGGCCCATGGGACAAGGCCGCACAAGTACAGTGTTAGTTTTCGAGGCAGCCTTATGTTTTGGTGAAGGGTCCCGGTTAGGGGTACGGTTAGGATTAGGGTTAGGACAGAAGAGGCTCCAGACGCCAAACCCACAGCAGGGCATGGTCTCCCCGCAGGGCTGAGATGAGGGCAGATGGGACGGCCACACACGTCGATGTGCCCCTCATCGAGGAGGGCTCTGGAATCCTCTCAAGCAGCTTCAGCCCGACATGGGAAATGACTAGCTGAGCGTCCAGGTTCCATGCCGAGTGAGCCTGCACCGCTTGTGCACCCCAGGGGCGTGGTGTTGTCAGATGGTGTAATTGGGTCCCCATGGGGAGAGAGCCTTAGCTAGGGTTAGGTTCGGTCCTGGGACGTTGCAAGGGCCAAAGCGAATCCGGTCTCATGATCTCCCGTGAGGCCTGAACTGAGGGCCCACGCGACAAGGCAGCTCAAGTGCAGGGGTAGGTTTCCAGGCAGGCTTAGGTTTTGGTGGAGGGTCCCGGTTCGGGCTAGGTTTAGGGTTAGCGTTAGGCCCCAGAGGTCTCCAGGCGCTGAACTGACAGCAGGGCAGTGGTCTCCCCGAAGGGCTGAGTTGAGGGCACAAGGGACGGTGCCGGTCAGGATCCCTCTTCGGCTGCCAACACCACACACGTCGATCGGGCCCCTGGTCGAGGAGGCCTCCGGGATCCTCTCCGGCAGATGCAGCCTGGCCTGTGAAACGGCATGGTGCGCCTCTGGGTTCAATGCCATGTGAGACTGTACCGCTTCTGGATCCCAGGCGCGTGCTGCTGTCAGACGTTGGAATTGGGTCCCCATGGGGAGAGAGCCTTAGCTAGGGTTAGGGTTCGGTCCAGGGACGTTGCCAGGGCCGAAGCGACTCCGGTCTCGTGATCTCCCTCGAGGGCTGAAGTGAGGGCCCATGCGACAAGGTGGCTCAATTGCAGGGTTAGGGTTCGAGGCAGGCTTAGGTTTCGGTGGATGGTCCCGTTAGGGGTACGGTTAGGGGTAGGGTTAGGTCCCAGGAGGCTCCAGGCGCGGAACCCACAGCAGGGCAGTGGTCTCCCCGAAGGGCTAAGTGGCGTGCAAAAGGGATGGTGCCGGTCAGGATCCGTCTTTGTCTGCAAGGCCACACACGTGATTGGGCCCCTGGTTGAGGAGGCCTCCGGAATCCTCTCGGGCAGCTGCAGCCGGGCCTGGGAAACGACATGGTGAGCTTCCAGATTCCATGCCGAGTCAGCCTGCACTGCTAACGGATCCCAGGCGCGTTGTGTTGTCAGACGTTGTCAGACGAATTGGGTCCTCCTGGGGAGAGAGCCTTAGCTAGGGTTAGGGTTCGGTCCAGGGACGTCACCAGGGCTGAAGCGACTCCAGTCTCGTGACCCTCCCTCGAGGGATGAAGTGAGGGCCCATGCCAGATGGCGGCACAATTGCAGGGTTAGGGTTAGAGACAGGCTTAGTTTTCGGTGCAGGGTCCCGATTCGGGGTAGGGTTAGGGTTAGGTTTAGGTCCCAATAGGCTCTAGGCGCCGAACCCACAGCAGGGCATAGGTCTCCCCAAAGGGCTGATTTGAGGGCACAAGGGACAGTGCCCGTCATGATCCGACTTTGGCTGCCAAGGCCACACACGTCGATCGGCCCCTGGTCGAGGAGGCCTCAGGAATCCTCTCGGGCAATGCAGCCACGCCTTGGAAAGGACATGGTGAATTTCCAGGTTCCTTTCGAGTCAGCCTGCACCGCTTCTGGATCCCAGGCGCGTGGTTTTGTCAGAATTGGAATTGGGTCCCCATGGGGAGAGAGCCTTAGCTAGGGTTGGGTTTGGCCCAGGAACGTCGGCAGGGCCAAGGCGCCTCCATTCTCGTGATCTCCCTCGAGTGCTGAAGTGAGGGCCCATGCCAGAAGGCGGCTCAACTCCAGGGTTCGGGTTCGAGGCAGGCTTAGGTTTCAGTGGAGGGTCCCGTTTCGGGGTAGGGTTAGGGTTAGGTCCCAGGAGGCTCCAGCGCCGAACCCACAGCAGGGCACCCACTGGTCTCTCTGAAGGGCTGAGTTGAGGGCCCAACGGACGGTGCCGGTAATGATCCGACTTTGGCTGCCACGGCCACACACGTCCATCGGCCCCTGGTCGAGGAGGCCTCTTGAATCCTCTCGGGCAGCTGCAGCCGGGCCGGGGAAACTACATGGTGAGCTTCCAAGTTCCAAGCCGAGTCAGCCTGCACCACATCTGGACCCCAGGCCCGTGGTGTTGTCAGACGATGGAATTGGGTCCCCATGGGGAGAGAGCCTTAGCTAGGGTTAGCGTTCCGACCAGGGAAGTCGCCAGGGCCGAAGCGACTCTGGTCTTGTGGTCTCCCTCGAGCGCTGAAGTGAGCGTCCAAGTCAGAAGGTGGCTCAATTGCAGGGTTTGGGTTCGAGGCAGGCTTAGGTTTTGGTGGAGTGTCCATGTTCGGGGTAGGGTTAGGGTTAGGTCCCTGGAGGCTCCAGACGGCAAACCCACTTCAGGGCAGTGGTCTCCCCGAAGGGCTGAGTTGAGGGCACAAGGGACGGTGCCGGTCAGGATTCGATTTTCGCTACCAAAGCCACACACGTCGATTGGCCCCTGGCCGAGGAGGCCTCCGGAATCCTCTCGGGCAGCTGCAGCCAGGCCTGGGAAACGACATGATGAGCTTCCAGGTTGCATGCGGAGTCAACCTGCACCGCTTCTGTACTCCAGGCGTGTGGTGTTGTCAGACGTTGGAATTGGGTCCCCATGGGGAGAGAGCCTTAGTTAGGGTTAGGGTTTGGACCAGGGACATTGGCAGGGCCGACATAACTCCAGTCTCGTGATCTCCCTCAAGGGCTGAAGTGAGGGCCCATGCGACAAGGCGGCTCAATTGCAGGATTAGTGTTCGAAGCAGGCTTTCGTTTTCCTGGAGTGTCCCGTTTCGGGGTAGGGTCAGGGTTAGGGTTCGGTCCCAGGAGGCTCCAGGTGCCGAACCCAGGGCAGGGCGGTGGTCTCCCCTAAGGGCTCAGTTGAGGACACAAGGGACGCTGCCCGTCAGGATCTGTCTTTGTCTGCAAGGCCGCACATGTCCATCGGCCCCTGGTTGTGGAGGCCTCCAGAATCCTCTCGGGCAAGTGCAGCCAGGCCTGGGACACGCCACGGTGAGCTTCCAGGTTCCATCCTGAGTCATCCTGCACCGCTTCTGGACCCCAGGCACGTAGTGTTGTCAGACGTTGGAATTGGGCCCCCGTGGGGAGAGAGCCTTAGCTAGGGTTAGGGTTGGGGTCCATGGACATCGCCAGGGCCAAAGCGACTCTGGCCTCATGATCTCCCTCGAGGGTTGAAGTGAGGGCCCTTGCCAGGAGGCGGCTCAATATCAGCGTTAGGGTTCGAGGCAAGCTTAGGTTTCGGTGGAGGGTCCCGGTTCACGGAAGGCTTAGGGTTAGGGTTAGGTCCCTGGAGGATCCAGGCGCCAAACCCACAGCAGGGCAGTGTTCTCCCCGAAGGGCTCAGTTGAGGGCACAAGGTACGGTGCCGGTCAAGTTCCGTCTTTGGCTGCCAAGGCCACACACGTCAATCCACCCCTGGTTGAGGAGACCTCCGGAATACTCTCGGGCAGCTGCAGCAGGGCCTTGAAAACGGCAATGGTGAGCTCCCAGCTTCCATGCGAGTCAGCCTGCACCGCTTATGGACGCCAGGCACGTGGGGTTGTCAGACGTTGGAATTGGGTCCCCATGTGTAGAGAGCCTTAGCAAGGCTTAGGGTTCAGTCCAGGTACGTCACCAGGGCCGAATCGACTCCCGTCTCGTGTCCTCCCTCGATGGCTGAAGTGAGGGTCCATTCCAGATGGCGGCTCAATTGCAGGGTTAGGGTTCGAGGCAGGCTTAGGTTTCGTTGGAGGTTCCCGGGCCGGGTAGGGTTTGGTTTAGGGTTAGGTCCCAGGAGGCTCCAGGCGCCAAACCCACAGCAGGGCAGTGGTATCCCTGAAGGGCTGCATTGAGGGCCCAAGGGACGGTGCCGGTCAGGATCCGTCTTTGGGTGCCAAGGCCACACACGTCGATCGGCCCCTGGTCAAGGGGGCCTCCGGATTCCTCTCGGGCAGCTGCAGTCGGGCCTGGGAAACGACATGCTGAGCTGCCAGGTTCCATGCCGTGTCAGCCTGCACCGCTTATGGACCCCAGGCGCGCGGTGATGTCAGACGATAGAATTGGGTCCCCATGGGGAGAGAGCCTTAGCTAGGTTTAGGGTTCGGTCCGGAGAGGTCGCCAGGGCCGAAAAGACTCTGGTCTTCTGATATCCCTCGAGGGCTGACGTGAGGGCCATGCCAGAAGGTGGCTCAAATGCAGGGTTAGGCTTCGAGGCAGGCATAGGTTTCGGTGTAGGGTCCATGTCCGGGGTATGGTTAGGGTTAGGTACCAGGAGGCTCCAGGCGCCGAACCCACAGCAGGGCAGTGGTCTCCCTGAAGGGCTGAGGTGAGGGCACAAGGGACTGTGCCTTTCCGGATCTGTTTTTGGCTGCCAAGTCCAGACACTTCGATTGGCCCCTCCTGGAGGAGGCCTCCGGAATCCTCTCGCGCCGTTGCAGCCGGGCCTGGGAAACGACATGGTGAGCTTCCAGGTTCCTTGCCGAGTCAGCCTGTACCGCTTCTGGACCCCAGGCGAGTGATGCTGTCAGACCTTGGAATTGGGTCCCCAAGAGGAGAGAGCCTTAGCTAGGGTTAGGGTTCGGTCCAGGGACGTTGCCAGGGCCGAAGCGACTCCGGTCTCGTGATCTCCCTCGTGGGCTGAGGTCAGGGCCCATGTATGAAGGCGGCTCAAGTGCAAGGTTAGGTTTTGAGCCAGGGTTAGGTTTTGGTAGAGGGTCCCGGTTAGTTGTCCTGTTAGGGTTAGGGTAAGGTCCCTGGAAGCTCCTGGCGCCAAACCCACAGCAGGGGAGTGGTCTCCACGAAGGGCTGATTTGAGGACAAAAGCAATGGTGACGGTCAGGATCAGTCTTTTGCTGCCAAGGCCACACACGTCGATGGGCCCCTGGTCGAGGAAGCCTCTGGAATCCTCTCGGGCAGCTGCAGCCTGGCCTGTGAAACGACATGCTGAGCTTCCAGGTTCCATGCTGAGTGAAGCTGCACTGCTTCTGTACCCCAGGAACGTGGTGTTGTCAGACGGTGGAATTGGGTCCCCATGGGGAGCGTCCCTTACCTTGGGTTAGGGTCCCGTCCATGGACGTCGCCTTGACCTAAGCGACTATGGTCACGTGGTCTCCTTCGAGGGCTCAAATGAGTGTCCATGCAACAAGGTGGCTCAAGTACAGGGTCGGTTTTGCGGCAGGGTTTGGTTTGGGTGGATGGTCCCGGTTAGGGGTTAGGTTACGGTTAGGGTAAGGTCCCAGGAGGCTCCAGGCGTTGAACCCACAGCAGGGCAGTGATCTCCTGCAGGGATGAGTTGAGGGCACAAGGGACGGTGACGGTCAGGATCAGTATTTGGCTTCCATGGCCACACACGTCAATGGGCCCCTGGTCGAGGAGGCATCTGAAACCTCTGAGGCAGCTGCAGCCCAGCCTGGAAAATGACACGGTAGGCTTCCAGGTCCCAAGCCGGGTGTGCCGCACCTCTTTTGGACCCCAGGCACGTGGTCTTGTCAGACGGTGGAATTGGGTTCCCATGGGCAGAGTGCCTGAGCTAGGGTGAGGGTTTGGTCCAGGGACGTCGCCAGGGCTGAAGCGACTCTGGTCTCGTGATCTCCCTCCAGGGCTGAAGTGAGGGCCCATGGGACAAGGCCGCACAAGTACAGTGTTAGTTTTCGAGGCAGCCTTATGTTTTGGTGAAGGGTCCCGGTTAGGGGTACGGTTAGGATTAGGGTTAGGACAGAAGAGGCTCCAGACGCCAAACCCACAGCAGGGCATGGTCTCCCCGCAGGGCTGAGATGAGGGCAGATGGGACGGCCACACACGTCGATGTGCCCCTCATCGAGGAGGGCTCTGGAATCCTCTCAAGCAGCTTCAGCCCGACATGGGAAATGACTAGCTGAGCGTCCAGGTTCCATGCCGAGTGAGCCTGCACCGCTTGTGCACCCCAGGGGCGTGGTGTTGTCAGATGGTGTAATTGGGTCCCCATGGGGAGAGAGCCTTAGCTAGGGTTAGGTTCGGTCCTGGGACGTTGCAAGGGCCAAAGCGAATCCGGTCTCATGATCTCCCGTGAGGCCTGAACTGAGGGCCCACGCGACAAGGCAGCTCAAGTGCAGGGGTAGGTTTCCAGGCAGGCTTAGGTTTTGGTGGAGGGTCCCGGTTCGGGCTAGGTTTAGGGTTAGCGTTAGGCCCCAGAGGTCTCCAGGCGCTGAACTGACAGCAGGGCAGTGGTCTCCCCGAAGGGCTGAGTTGAGGGCACAAGGGACGGTGCCGGTCAGGATCCCTCTTCGGCTGCCAACACCACACACGTCGATCGGGCCCCTGGTCGAGGAGGCCTCCGGGATCCTCTCCGGCAGATGCAGCCTGGCCTGTGAAACGGCATGGTGCGCCTCTGGGTTCAATGCCATGTGAGACTGTACCGCTTCTGGATCCCAGGCGCGTGCTGCTGTCAGACGTTGGAATTGGGTCCCCATGGGGAGAGAGCCTTAGCTAGGGTTAGGGTTCGGTCCAGGGACGTTGCCAGGGCCGAAGCGACTCCGGTCTCGTGATCTCCCTCGAGGGCTGAAGTGAGGGCCCATGCGACAAGGTGGCTCAATTGCAGGGTTAGGGTTCGAGGCAGGCTTAGGTTTCGGTGGATGGTCCCGTTAGGGGTACGGTTAGGGGTAGGGTTAGGTCCCAGGAGGCTCCAGGCGCGGAACCCACAGCAGGGCAGTGGTCTCCCCGAAGGGCTAAGTGGCGTGCAAAAGGGATGGTGCCGGTCAGGATCCGTCTTTGTCTGCAAGGCCACACACGTGATTGGGCCCCTGGTTGAGGAGGCCTCCGGAATCCTCTCGGGCAGCTGCAGCCGGGCCTGGGAAACGACATGGTGAGCTTCCAGATTCCATGCCGAGTCAGCCTGCACTGCTAACGGATCCCAGGCGCGTTGTGTTGTCAGACGTTGTCAGACGAATTGGGTCCTCCTGGGGAGAGAGCCTTAGCTAGGGTTAGGGTTCGGTCCAGGGACGTCACCAGGGCTGAAGCGACTCCAGTCTCGTGACCCTCCCTCGAGGGATGAAGTGAGGGCCCATGCCAGATGGCGGCACAATTGCAGGGTTAGGGTTAGAGACAGGCTTAGTTTTCGGTGCAGGGTCCCGATTCGGGGTAGGGTTAGGGTTAGGTTTAGGTCCCAATAGGCTCTAGGCGCCGAACCCACAGCAGGGCATAGGTCTCCCCAAAGGGCTGATTTGAGGGCACAAGGGACAGTGCCCGTCATGATCCGACTTTGGCTGCCAAGGCCACACACGTCGATCGGCCCCTGGTCGAGGAGGCCTCAGGAATCCTCTCGGGCAATGCAGCCACGCCTTGGAAAGGACATGGTGAATTTCCAGGTTCCTTTCGAGTCAGCCTGCACCGCTTCTGGATCCCAGGCGCGTGGTTTTGTCAGAATTGCAATTGGGTCCCCATGGGGAGAGAGCCTTAGCTAGGGTTGGGTTTGGCCCAGGAACGTCGGCAGGGCCAAGGCGCCTCCATTCTCGTGATCTCCCTCGAGTGCTGAAGTGAGGGCCCATGCCAGAAGGCGGCTCAACTCCAGGGTTCGGGTTCGAGGCAGGCTTAGGTTTCAGTGGAGGGTCCCGTTTCGGGGTAGGGTTAGGGTTAGGTCCCAGGAGGCTCCAGCGCCGAACCCACAGCAGGGCACCCACTGGTCTCTCTGAAGGGCTGAGTTGAGGGCCCAACGGACGGTGCCGGTAATGATCCGACTTTGGCTGCCACGGCCACACACGTCCATCGGCCCCTGGTCGAGGAGGCCTCTTGAATCCTCTCGGGCAGCTGCAGCCGGGCCGGGGAAACTACATGGTGAGCTTCCAAGTTCCAAGCCGAGTCAGCCTGCACCACATCTGGACCCCAGGCCCGTGGTGTTGTCAGACGATGGAATTGGGTCCCCATGGGGAGAGAGCCTTAGCTAGGGTTAGCGTTCCGACCAGGGAAGTCGCCAGGGCCGAAGCGACTCTGGTCTTGTGGTCTCCCTCGAGCGCTGAAGTGAGCGTCCAAGTCAGAAGGTGGCTCAATTGCAGGGTTTGGGTTCGAGGCAGGCTTAGGTTTTGGTGGAGTGTCCATGTTCGGGGTAGGGTTAGGGTTAGGTCCCTGGAGGCTCCAGACGGCAAACCCACTTCAGGGCAGTGGTCTCCCCGAAGGGCTGAGTTGAGGGCACAAGGGACGGTGCCGGTCAGGATTCGATTTTCGCTACCAAAGCCACACACGTCGATTGGCCCCTGGCCGAGGAGGCCTCCGGAATCCTCTCGGGCAGCTGCAGCCAGGCCTGGGAAACGACATGATGAGCTTCCAGGTTGCATGCGGAGTCAACCTGCACCGCTTCTGTACTCCAGGCGTGTGGTGTTGTCAGACGTTGGAATTGGGTCCCCATGGGGAGAGAGCCTTAGTTAGGGTTAGGGTTTGGACCAGGGACATTGGCAGGGCCGACATAACTCCAGTCTCGTGATCTCCCTCAAGGGCTGAAGTGAGGGCCCATGCGACAAGGCGGCTCAATTGCAGGATTAGTGTTCGAAGCAGGCTTTCGTTTTCCTGGAGTGTCCCGTTTCGGGGTAGGGTCAGGGTTAGGGTTCGGTCCCAGGAGGCTCCAGGTGCCGAACCCAGGGCAGGGCGGTGGTCTCCCCTAAGGGCTCAGTTGAGGACACAAGGGACGCTGCCCGTCAGGATCTGTCTTTGTCTGCAAGGCCGCACATGTCCATCGGCCCCTGGTTGTGGAGGCCTCCAGAATCCTCTCGGGCAAGTGCAGCCAGGCCTGGGACACGCCACGGTGAGCTTCCAGGTTCCATCCTGAGTCATCCTGCACCGCTTCTGGACCCCAGGCACGTAGTGTTGTCAGACGTTGGAATTGGGCCCCCGTGGGGAGAGAGCCTTAGCTAGGGTTAGGGTTGGGGTCCATGGACATCGCCAGGGCCAAAGCGACTCTGGCCTCATGATCTCCCTCGAGGGTTGAAGTGAGGGCCCTTGCCAGGAGGCGGCTCAATATCAGCGTTAGGGTTCGAGGCAAGCTTAGGTTTCGGTGGAGGGTCCCGGTTCACGGAAGGCTTAGGGTTAGGGTTAGGTCCCTGGAGGATCCAGGCGCCAAACCCACAGCAGGGCAGTGTTCTCCCCGAAGGGCTCAGTTGAGGGCACAAGGTACGGTGCCGGTCAAGTTCCGTCTTTGGCTGCCAAGGCCACACACGTCAATCCACCCCTGGTTGAGGAGACCTCCGGAATACTCTCGGGCAGCTGCAGCAGGGCCTTGAAAACGGCAATGGTGAGCTCCCAGCTTCCATGCGAGTCAGCCTGCACCGCTTATGGACGCCAGGCACGTGGGGTTGTCAGACGTTGGAATTGGGTCCCCATGTGTAGAGAGCCTTAGCAAGGGTTAGGGTTCAGTCCAGGTACGTCACCAGGGCCGAATCGACTCCCGTCTCGTGTCCTCCCTCGATGGCTGAAGTGAGGGTCCATTCCAGATGGCGGCTCAATTGCAGGGTTAGGGTTCGAGGCAGGCTTAGGTTTCGTTGGAGGTTCCCGGGCCGGGTAGGGTTTGGTTTAGGGTTAGGTCCCAGGAGGCTCCAGGCGCCAAACCCACAGCAGGGCAGTGGTATCCCTGAAGGGCTGCATTGAGGGCCCAAGGGACGGTGCCGGTCAGGATCCGTCTTTGGGTGCCAAGGCCACACACGTCGATCGGCCCCTGGTCAAGGGGGCCTCCGGATTCCTCTCGGGCAGCTGCAGTCGGGCCTGGGAAACGACATGCTGAGCTGCCAGGTTCCATGCCGTGTCAGCCTGCACCGCTTATGGACCCCAGGCGCGCGGTGATGTCAGACGATAGAATTGGGTCCCCATGGGGAGAGAGCCTTAGCTAGGTTTAGGGTTCGGTCCGGAGAGGTCGCCAGGGCCGAAAAGACTCTGGTCTTCTGATATCCCTCGAGGGCTGACGTGAGGGCCATGCCAGAAGGTGGCTCAAATGCAGGGTTAGGCTTCGAGGCAGGCATAGGTTTCGGTGTAGGGTCCATGTCCGGGGTATGGTTAGGGTTAGGTACCAGGAGGCTCCAGGCGCCGAACCCACAGCAGGGCAGTGGTCTCCCTGAAGGGCTGAGGTGAGGGCACAAGGGACTGTGCCTTTCCGGATCTGTTTTTGGCTGCCAAGTCCAGACACTTCGATTGGCCCCTCCTGGAGGAGGCCTCCGGAATCCTCTCGCGCCGTTGCAGCCGGGCCTGGGAAACGACATGGTGAGCTTCCAGGTTCCTTGCCGAGTCAGCCTGTACCGCTTCTGGACCCCAGGCGAGTGATGCTGTCAGACCTTGGAATTGGGTCCCCAAGAGGAGAGAGCCTTAGCTAGGGTTAGGGTTCGGTCCAGGGACGTTGCCAGGGCCGAAGCGACTCCGGTCTCGTGATCTCCCTCGTGGGCTGAGGTCAGGGCCCATGTATGAAGGCGGCTCAAGTGCAAGGTTAGGTTTTGAGCCAGGGTTAGGTTTTGGTAGAGGGTCCCGGTTAGTTGTCCTGTTAGGGTTAGGGTAAGGTCCCTGGAAGCTCCTGGCGCCAAACCCACAGCAGGGGAGTGGTCTCCACGAAGGGCTGATTTGAGGACAAAAGCAATGGTGACGGTCAGGATCAGTCTTTTGCTGCCAAGGCCACACACGTCGATGGGCCCCTGGTCGAGGAAGCCTCTGGAATCCTCTCGGGCAGCTGCAGCCTGGCCTGTGAAACGACATGCTGAGCTTCCAGGTTCCATGCTGAGTGAAGCTGCACTGCTTCTGTACCCCAGGAACGTGGTGTTGTCAGACGGTGGAATTGGGTCCCCATGGGGAGCGTCCCTTACCTTGGGTTAGGGTCCCGTCCATGGACGTCGCCTTGACCTAAGCGACTATGGTCACGTGGTCTCCTTCGAGGGCTCAAATGAGTGTCCATGCAACAAGGTGGCTCAAGTACAGGGTCGGTTTTGCGGCAGGGTTTGGTTTGGGTGGATGGTCCCGGGTAGGGGTTAGGTTACGGTTAGGGTAAGGTCCCAGGAGGCTCCAGGCGTTGAACCCACAGCAGGGCAGTGATCTCCTGCAGGGATGAGTTGAGGGCACAAGGGACGGTGACGGTCAGGATCAGTATTTGGCTTCCATGGCCACACACGTCAATGGGCCCCTGGTCGAGGAGGCATCTGAAACCTCTGAGGCAGCTGCAGCCCAGCCTGGAAAATGACACGGTAGGCTTCCAGGTCCCAAGCCGGGTGTGCCGCACCTCTTTTGGACCCCAGGCACGTGGTCTTGTCAGACGGTGGAATTGGGTTCCCATGGGCAGAGTGCCTGAGCTAGGGTGAGGGTTTGGTCCAGGGACGTCGCCAGGGCTGAAGCGACTCTGGTCTCGTGATCTCCCTCCAGGGCTGAAGTGAGGGCCCATGGGACAAGGCCGCACAAGTACAGTGTTAGTTTTCGAGGCAGCCTTATGTTTTGGTGAAGGGTCCCGGTTAGGGGTACGGTTAGGATTAGGGTTAGGACAGAAGAGGCTCCAGACGCCAAACCCACAGCAGGGCATGGTCTCCCCGCAGGGCTGAGATGAGGGCAGATGGGACGGCCACACACGTCGATGTGCCCCTCATCGAGGAGGGCTCTGGAATCCTCTCAAGCAGCTTCAGCCCGACATGGGAAATGACTAGCTGAGCGTCCAGGTTCCATGCCGAGTGAGCCTGCACCGCTTGTGCACCCCAGGGGCGTGGTGTTGTCAGATGGTGTAATTGGGTCCCCATGGGGAGAGAGCCTTAGCTAGGGTTAGGTTCGGTCCTGGGACGTTGCAAGGGCCAAAGCGAATCCGGTCTCATGATCTCCCGTGAGGCCTGAACTGAGGGCCCATGCGACAAGGCAGCTCAAGTGCAGGGGTAGGTTTCCAGGCAGGCTTAGGTTTTGGTGGAGGGTCCCGGTTCGGGCTAGGTTTAGGGTTAGCGTTAGGCCCCAGAGGTCTCCAGGCGCTGAACTGACAGCAGGGCAGTGGTCTCCCCGAAGGGCTGAGTTGAGGGCACAAGGGACGGTGCCGGTCAGGATCCCTCTTCGGCTGCCAACACCACACACGTCGATCGGGCCCCTGGTCGAGGAGGCCTCCGGGATCCTCTCCGGCAGATGCAGCCTGGCCTGTGAAACGGCATGGTGCGCCTCTGGGTTCAATGCCATGTGAGACTGTACCGCTTCTGGATCCCAGGCGCGTGCTGCTGTCAGACGTTGGAATTGGGTCCCCATGGGGAGAGAGCCTTAGCTAGGGTTAGGGTTCGGTCCAGGGACGTTGCCAGGGCCGAAGCGACTCCGGTCTCGTGATCTCCCTCGAGGGCTGAAGTGAGGGCCCATGCGACAAGGTGGCTCAATTGCAGGGTTAGGGTTCGAGGCAGGCTTAGGTTTCGGTGGATGGTCCCGTTAGGGGTACGGTTAGGGGTAGGGTTAGGTCCCAGGAGGCTCCAGGCGCGGAACCCACAGCAGGGCAGTGGTCTCCCCGAAGGGCTAAGTGGCGTGCA
Source organism: Felis catus (assembly GCF_018350175.1). Lineage (NCBI taxonomy): Eukaryota > Metazoa > Chordata > Mammalia > Carnivora > Felidae > Felis > Felis catus. The sequence goes on along the minus strand of NW_025408521.1, from coordinate 4,339 downwards.
AAAGGGATGGTGCCGGTCAGGATCCGTCTTTGTCTGCAAGGCCACACACGTGATTGGGCCCCTGGTTGAGGAGGCCTCCGGAATCCTCTCGGGCAGCTGCAGCCGGGCCTGGGAAACGACATGGTGAGCTTCCAGATTCCATGCCGAGTCAGCCTGCACTGCTAACGGATCCCAGGCGCGTTGTGTTGTCAGACGTTGTCAGACGAATTGGGTCCTCCTGGGGAGAGAGCCTTAGCTAGGGTTAGGGTTCGGTCCAGGGACGTCACCAGGGCTGAAGCGACTCCAGTCTCGTGACCCTCCCTCGAGGGATGAAGTGAGGGCCCATGCCAGATGGCGGCACAATTGCAGGGTTAGGGTTAGAGACAGGCTTAGTTTTCGGTGCAGGGTCCCGATTCGGGGTAGGGTTAGGGTTAGGTTTAGGTCCCAATAGGCTCTAGGCGCCGAACCCACAGCAGGGCATAGGTCTCCCCAAAGGGCTGATTTGAGGGCACAAGGGACAGTGCCCGTCATGATCCGACTTTGGCTGCCAAGGCCACACACGTCGATCGGCCCCTGGTCGAGGAGGCCTCAGGAATCCTCTCGGGCAATGCAGCCACGCCTTGGAAAGGACATGGTGAATTTCCAGGTTCCTTTCGAGTCAGCCTGCACCGCTTCTGGATCCCAGGCGCGTGGTTTTGTCAGAATTGCAATTGGGTCCCCATGGGGAGAGAGCCTTAGCTAGGGTTGGGTTTGGCCCAGGAACGTCGGCAGGGCCAAGGCGCCTCCATTCTCGTGATCTCCCTCGAGTGCTGAAGTGAGGGCCCATGCCAGAAGGCGGCTCAACTCCAGGGTTCGGGTTCGAGGCAGGCTTAGGTTTCAGTGGAGGGTCCCGTTTCGGGGTAGGGTTAGGGTTAGGTCCCAGGAGGCTCCAGCGCCGAACCCACAGCAGGGCACCCACTGGTCTCTCTGAAGGGCTGAGTTGAGGGCCCAACGGACGGTGCCGGTAATGATCCGACTTTGGCTGCCACGGCCACACACGTCCATCGGCCCCTGGTCGAGGAGGCCTCTTGAATCCTCTCGGGCAGCTGCAGCCGGGCCGGGGAAACTACATGGTGAGCTTCCAAGTTCCAAGCCGAGTCAGCCTGCACCACATCTGGACCCCAGGCCCGTGGTGTTGTCAGACGATGGAATTGGGTCCCCATGGGGAGAGAGCCTTAGCTAGGGTTAGCGTTCCGACCAGGGAAGTCGCCAGGGCCGAAGCGACTCTGGTCTTGTGGTCTCCCTCGAGCGCTGAAGTGAGCGTCCAAGTCAGAAGGTGGCTCAATTGCAGGGTTTGGGTTCGAGGCAGGCTTAGGCTTTGGTGGAGTGTCCATGTTCGGGGTAGGGTTAGGGTTAGGTCCCTGGAGGCTCCAGACGGCAAACCCACTTCAGGGCAGTGGTCTCCCCGAAGGGCTGAGTTGAGGGCACAAGGGACGGTGCCGGTCAGGATTCGATTTTCGCTACCAAAGCCACACACGTCGATTGGCCCCTGGCCGAGGAGGCCTCCGGAATCCTCTCGGGCAGCTGCAGCCAGGCCTGGGAAACGACATGATGAGCTTCCAGGTTGCATGCGGAGTCAACCTGCACCGCTTCTGTACTCCAGGCGTGTGGTGTTGTCAGACGTTGGAATTGGGTCCCCATGGGGAGAGAGCCTTAGTTAGGGTTAGGGTTTGGACCAGGGACATTGGCAGGGCCGACATAACTCCAGTCTCGTGATCTCCCTCAAGGGCTGAAGTGAGGGCCCATGCGACAAGGCGGCTCAATTGCAGGATTAGTGTTCGAAGCAGGCTTTCGTTTTCCTGGAGTGTCCCGTTTCGGGGTAGGGTCAGGGTTAGGGTTCGGTCCCAGGAGGCTCCAGGTGCCGAACCCAGGGCAGGGCGGTGGTCTCCCCTAAGGGCTCAGTTGAGGACACAAGGGACGCTGCCCGTCAGGATCTGTCTTTGTCTGCAAGGCCGCACATGTCCATCGGCCCCTGGTTGTGGAGGCCTCCAGAATCCTCTCGGGCAAGTGCAGCCAGGCCTGGGACACGCCACGGTGAGCTTCCAGGTTCCATCCTGAGTCATCCTGCACCGCTTCTGGACCCCAGGCACGTAGTGTTGTCAGACGTTGGAATTGGGCCCCCGTGGGGAGAGAGCCTTAGCTAGGGTTAGGGTTGGGGTCCATGGACATCGCCAGGGCCAAAGCGACTCTGGCCTCATGATCTCCCTCGAGGGTTGAAGTGAGGGCCCTTGCCAGGAGGCGGCTCAATATCAGCGTTAGGGTTCGAGGCAAGCTTAGGTTTCGGTGGAGGGTCCCGGTTCACGGAAGGCTTAGGGTTAGGGTTAGGTCCCTGGAGGATCCAGGCGCCAAACCCACAGCAGGGCAGTGTTCTCCCCGAAGGGCTCAGTTGAGGGCACAAGGTACGGTGCCGGTCAAGTTCCGTCTTTGGCTGCCAAGGCCACACACGTCAATCCACCCCTGGTTGAGGAGACCTCCGGAATACTCTCGGGCAGCTGCAGCAGGGCCTTGAAAACGGCAATGGTGAGCTCCCAGCTTCCATGCGAGTCAGCCTGCACCGCTTATGGACGCCAGGCACGTGGGGTTGTCAGACGTTGGAATTGGGTCCCCATGTGTAGAGAGCCTTAGCAAGGCTTAGGGTTCAGTCCAGGTACGTCACCAGGGCCGAATCGACTCCCGTCTCGTGTCCTCCCTCGATGGCTGAAGTGAGGGTCCATTCCAGATGGCGGCTCAATTGCAGGGTTAGGGTTCGAGGCAGGCTTAGGTTTCGTTGGAGGTTCCCGGGCCGGGTAGGGTTTGGTTTAGGGTTAGGTCCCAGGAGGCTCCAGGCGCCAAACCCACAGCAGGGCAGTGGTATCCCTGAAGGGCTGCATTGAGGGCCCAAGGGACGGTGCCGGTCAGGATCCGTCTTTGGGTGCCAAGGCCACACACGTCGATCGGCCCCTGGTCAAGGGGGCCTCCGGATTCCTCTCGGGCAGCTGCAGTCGGGCCTGGGAAACGACATGCTGAGCTGCCAGGTTCCATGCCGTGTCAGCCTGCACCGCTTATGGACCCCAGGCGCGCGGTGATGTCAGACGATAGAATTGGGTCCCCATGGGGAGAGAGCCTTAGCTAGGTTTAGGGTTCGGTCCGGAGAGGTCGCCAGGGCCGAAAAGACTCTGGTCTTCTGATATCCCTCGAGGGCTGACGTGAGGGCCATGCCAGAAGGTGGCTCAAATGCAGGGTTAGGCTTCGAGGCAGGCATAGGTTTCGGTGTAGGGTCCATGTCCGGGGTATGGTTAGGGTTAGGTACCAGGAGGCTCCAGGCGCCGAACCCACAGCAGGGCAGTGGTCTCCCTGAAGGGCTGAGGTGAGGGCACAAGGGACTGTGCCTTTCCGGATCTGTTTTTGGCTGCCAAGTCCAGACACTTCGATTGGCCCCTCCTGGAGGAGGCCTCCGGAATCCTCTCGCGGCCGTTCATCTTTCAGGGCCGAAACGACTGCAGGTTAATTTCAACCTGTGGGGCTTAAACCAATTAGCCTTCTCATTCCCTCTTAAGGTTCACCTTTCTATCATCATACCTCCATTTTCCAAGAGAGTCCTTTCTTCTCTAACTAACTACTTTAACTTTAGGTTAACTTGCCTTTCCGAATCCTTCTCTCTCCACTTGACTATCACACCATTTCATCTTACAGTTCCCAATTAATGGTTTTAGCCCTAGGTTCCGGGCTTAACTTAAACTCTCCCTTTAACTTAAGGTTAACTCTTTACCTTAACTAATACATAACTTTGACTTTACCTTACCATTAGGGAACCATTCTCCCCACCCATATTTTCTGGTACACCCTCACCTTTCTCAAATCTTCACCTCCCCATTATCCTTACTTCACCTACAATAAATCATCCCTTCCCCCCCCTACTCATTTCCCCATTACTCTTCTTCCCAATTCCAAATTTCCTCATTCATTCATATCCCCTCATCATCTAACTTAACCATCATCTATCCTCATCCCCATAACATACCATTCACTATTATAATACTCCTTATTCGAATTTACCCCCATTTTCCTTACCCAAACAATTTAACTTTACTACCATTCCTACCCTCAATCCACCTCTCCAAATTGCTATTACACAACTCTTTACCCATTACTATCCCCATCCCCCTTATTCACCCTACCATTTATTAAAAATTCCTTACTAAATTAAATTTATTCATTACCTCTTTACTTTTAACTTAACTTAAATTTACCTTTACTTCTTCACCCTTCTAATCCCCACCTCTTTCTATCACAATCTTTCATCTAATCTTTCCCTTTCCCCTTATCTTACCTTCACCTACAA